>NC_070584.1:1862674-2035174 GCF_027409825.1 Scomber japonicus | reverse complement strand
GATGATCTTTTTGAAGTAAAAATATCACATTTATACGTTTATTATAAGTTGTAGCTTCTCAAAGGTGAGGATTTGATCTTTCCTGTGTCATACATGATAGTAAACTGAATATCTTTTGGACTGTTGATTGGTCAAAACAAGACGTCACCTTTGCCTCTAAGAAATAATAACATGACATTATAACTTTAAATAATTTTCTGACTTTAGAAAGAAAATGATTAATTGAGAAAATGACCCAGCAGATTGATTGCTAATGAAAATACTTGTTTGTTGCAAGGTGTGAGAACATGAATGTATACTTTGATACATCATGCATTTTGATTGAGTTTAAAGTCTGTGTAAAGTAAGAATAAATATGTGTTCTGAGTTTGACATACCACAGAAAAGTGTGTTGTTAACCACCCTGCTAAATTTGAATGATTAAAAATATCGCCAAATATATGAAATTAGGCTTCAAAGTTGTGTAAAAATCAGCCTCTTTATCTGCTACCAAACGCTGTGGGAATGCCCACCGAGTTTGCTGAAACCCCGCCCCCTACCAAGTGTCACCTGTCAATCAAAGTCACAACCTCTAACCTAAACATGGACGCTACGTCTGAGAGCTTTCTGCTGCTAACTCAGCTGCTAGCTCGGCGGCTAACTCAGCTAACTGGCTAACTGTAGACTGTAGTAGTAGTAGTGTGTGCTGAATGTATTTATACCTCTACAGCAGCAGGGGCAGGTTTATGCCAATCACTAAATCCTGAACACAGAAATCTTGAAACACAGTTTGTGAAGCCTAGCTCCACAATTCAAATCTAAATGGTTGAAATGCTTTTTACACCTTTTTTATAAATACATTTATGACCAATTTAATGTGTTTAGAAGAAAATGTCTGAATTCACTTTACACAGTCTTTAATAGATGCCCTGTATTAAAACTGAATTTGTAAATACAACCAATAATCACTGGAGACATTTTGAAATCCATTTCCATTTGCTTTCTCAAGCTGCTCCTGTAGACATGACTGTGCTATCAGTGAGACACGTCCATCCTCATCCATCATATGGAGACACTGTCTGCAGGCTCATCACTAACATAATCACAGAGATGCATAGAGTCTGGTGTGATAAAGCTCATGTTTTAACTGGGAGGTTCAAGGTTCAAGACACTGAGCTTCTATATTCTCTCACTGATGCTAGTATGAGCTGATGTCTGCATCATCAATAATGCACACACTCACCTCCACTTTTCATCTTTTGGTCCTTTCTCCTGTTTTTCGCCACAGGGAAAGAATATTAATGAGTTACAAATGCATGTACTCCCCCCCAACACACAGACACACACACACACACACACACACACACACACACATATTGTAGGCTCATTGTTCCTTATCTTGTTCCCTGGATGATTCTTCTTTTCATTAGCATAATAAATGGTTAGAGCTGTTGTTTATCAGGAATCTAAATGAGAGGTGAAGCTGTGTGTATGAGTGTGGAACACAGAGGTGAACGTTGTCAGACAAGTGCTGCAGCATGCTGTTTACTTCAAGAGACAGAGCCTTACACAATGCTGTTGTCTGATGTACACTCATATGTTTTAGGGTCATACTGACTCACATTCATTATTCAACATTAGAATGAATAGATACTGTGTTCCAATGATAGGATACAATTATTTCTGATTCTGTGTATTTTTATATTCGTAATGTACAGTAAGGGAGTTTTTACTTCCTGCTTGTCACCAAGTGCTGCTCATGTGAGAATGTTGTGTCTCTTTAAATCCAGTGAAAGAGTATGGTCTATAGTATCACAAGGTATAGACTCTATACCTTGTGATGATTTTTGTTGTGATTTGGCGCTGTATAAATAAAGATTGATTGAGATTGAGTACCAGTAAAAGGTTTTGGATAAACCTTCCCATTCATTTGAATGCACAAGAAACATTTGACTGGTACTACAGTGGTGACCTGAAGGTTAGAAAAGTGAGCTTGTGATCAGAAGTTGTTCTGTTCAGTACTGAACACTTTCTGGTCAAATCAGTTGGTTGAGTCCTGCTGGTCTGGTTCCAGGGCAAATCTGTGTGGAGAAGCTCCTGCTTTATTACTAGCACTGAGGCCCTTAACCATATACTGTATATATATACATCTATATTATTCCATTCCATCCATTCCATTTTTATTTTTTTATTTTTTTGTTCTTTCTTGTCATCACCAAACTTCTTGTCATGTGTGATGTAGGAGGCAAAACAAAGATTCCAGTGATGGGTTGTTTTAGTTCCTTTAACACACACAACTTCTCATGTAAAACAGCATTCATGTTTCACTCCTATGCAAACCATGCAGTGCTACGAGTCTGAGCTGTTTCTGATGATTCTCTCTGATTTCTCTCTTTCTGTTCATCTCTGCTGTCAGTGCTTTGCTATGAACAGCTGTGTTTACGTGTAGGTTGGTAGACAGTGTGCTATAACATGAACAGACTCTTTGTGAATGTATTAAAGTATAACGTTGGCCTGACTAGGTGAATGTACATGTATTTATTAAATATTGTTTTAGTATTGTCACAAAAAACTCTTTATGACTTATTCAACACTGGGATGATGTCACATCCTGTTTGGCAGTGCTGATGACTAATTGAATATCTTCTGCACCATCAGTGCACCACTCTCACAGGACTGTATAGCCTTTGATCAAAGGCTCATCAAAGTCATGTCATCATGTATTTAAAAAGACTGCATTGAAGATGAAGTGGATCCTAAGTTCATTAACATACAGGTAACATAAAGCATAAAGATAATACACAGGAAGCCACTAATGAAAATCAAGTTGCAGACTTTAGACATTCTCTTAAGATAATAAAGGTGGTTTTAACCCTTACATACTGTTCATATTCAGGTGTTTCATAGTAGGCCCTCATAATTATTTTATATACATACATTTATATACAACAGCTCATCAGTCATTAATAAACTAGCGATTAATCCCTAACAAAGCTTTCAGAGAGCAGAGAGAGTGTATTCTTTAGTTTTTATGTGTTTTGTTGAGTCAAACACTTAACCAAAATGTGTATTAGCTGCACAAAAACATTTTTAGAAAGTTCAAATATTGTTAGATTAGATTCTGTTTAAAAGAAAAAGTTTTTACGTTGTTTTTTTTCTTCTCTAAAGATGTCAAAATGAACAGTATGTAAGGGTTAAACAGTGAACGTCCTCTCTGGAGTTCTGCATAGTTGTTCATATTGATTTGTCTGCAGTCTAAAGTCTTGTGGTGTGTTCATGTGTTTGTGGGAATCTCTTACATACACTATTTCATTGTACTGCTGTGCAATGACAATAAAGGCATTGCATTGAATGGAATTGAATGAGGACACTGAGGTCAGCTGTCAGTCAGCAGTGTGTGCTGATGTATGGCAAAGAAAACAAACAAACATGGAGACTAGGGGTGGGCCCATATGCTTTTGATTGTATCACAATTCTAATGTGCTGATTTGATTTGTATCACGATTCTCGATAATTGCAATGCTACAAGTATTGCGATTGATATAATCAATAATTGCAATTTTCTTTTCCTTCTTAAAAAACAAACAAGTTGAATCATACATTTCTAGAGATGATAAACCATGAATGACATTCCCATAAACAATGCACATCAGTCTGTCAGTCAGTCCAGCAGCTGACATTTAAAAGAGGAACATAACATGTACAGCATTGTTTAAAGTCTACAGCTACAAAATGAATTGAAATGTCCACACAGCACAAATGTGGGCTAGTTTTAATATAATGAACTTAATGTAATGAATATGTTTTTAAATAATAAGTAAAGTGCTCTGAATACTCAGTGCTCTCTGAAGTAGTGCTGTAAGATAAAAATAAAACACTTGGCCAAAACAGAGCCTCTAAAAGAAAATAAAAAAACAGCACAAATGTGAGCCATGAAATTAAAATGTTTCAAATTAAACAGTTTTTTCACAACCCTATACTGTATATAAACACTGCTCTCTGCTGTAAGGTAATACAATAAAACACTTGGCCAAAATAGAGCCTCTAAAATAAAATTAAAAATGGATTGTGGCTGTGGGGAGAAAAATAGATTTTTAAAATCACCCCATAAAAAATTGCGATATGTACATGAATCGATTTTTTCCCCCACCCCTAATGGAGACTGTTGACATATGATTTGAAATTTGGTAAAATGACACCCTGACTGCGAATTGGACATTCATCCAGACTGTGTCCATGGACACAGTCTGGAGGTTGGTGGGGTGTACCTGTCACCTTCCTGTCACCTTCTCACCGTGCTCTGTGTTGTGTTAAAAGGTGCTAATTGTTTCTTACAAAGTGTCGACAGCTGTTAGTCACCACACTAAGAGTTCTGAAGTGAGAACATTGTAGTTTGTCCTGACAGCTCCAACAGATCTCTGCTGGATCAATGACTCTACTAACACAGAGCCAAGGCCTGTTTCATAAAGTCATGAAATAACAGCATATTTAATAACAGCTTGATTCCAGAGGGTGAGGATACGCTGCATTCCAGCTCCTACCAGACCTCCAGAGCTGATGATGAGCCCACCAGAAGCAGTTCTCCACTCTGCTGTGCTATATCTACACACTGAGTCTACTTTCAACAGAACATTCTTCAAAGCCACATCAAGCTGCACAAAGCAGATCAAACTGGACAGGAAGTCAGACACAGAAACATGCATAGAGCATCCAGTCAGTTTTCAAAATAAAACAACCCATGCAGACTCCTGATCATATTTGTGCTTCCTACTATCAAGATAAAAGCAAAAAGCTTAAAATCTTAAAAGGAAAAAAGGAAAAAGACCAAATCAACTTAATTTGCAAGCATGTTAACAACATTGGGCCGTTCATTTGTGCTGCTACTGCAACAATTACGGTAGCCTTCGAATTTGACTGGGCTGCCATAAACTGTGTTAATAGTGACAGTAAAGATACTATTGTATAAAGTATTTTATTTTATTTTTATATTTATCACTTCACCATTACAAATATTAGTGTTTGCCAATTTTTAATTTCTTCCTAGTGGGATCAATAAAGTGTACCTTACCTTACCTTAGGTTACATGATAAATGACTGCACTGATACTTAGCTCATGGATAGGTAGAACTGATGATATACACTAACAGTCTTCAACAAATAAACATTAGCTTACAAACATAACTCTTCAGTCTTTGTGTGTGTGTTCCTCATGTGCACTTTACAGCATGACCCCTGACCTCTGTGTTCCAACAGAAAAGGTCCATTCACATGCAACAGTATTTAGTACGTGTGTGATGCAAAGCAAAGTGTTTGTCCTGTTGTGTTTGGATGCCACTGTACTGTGTTTGCTGTGACTGCAGTCTGATGTTCAGTGTCAGGTTATTGAGTATTAGTACACAGTGTCACCTGAAACCATGGTTACGGTACTGTAATTATGTTGTAAATCATCATACTTATCATACATACATACAGCACATTAGCATTCAGATTTCTCCACAACTCCAACCTTAGTTTAGAAACATGGCTCACTGCTTTAAAGTGTATTTTAGTGATAGAGTCTACACTGTGCTGCTTCCTGGTGTGGTGATGATGATTCCAGAGCTCTTCATTACAACACACAACTTTCAATCAGCCAAAGCTGATTTCTTCAGATGTCTCTTATCTGATCATCAGCACAACATCCTGATTTACTCTCACATGAGAAAATGAAAGCAGCAAATCCTCTGGAACTGGAAACAGTGAATTTTCAAAATAGTTGCCAGTTATTGTATGTCTAATTGTTCTGTGTCTCACTGCTCTGCTGTCAGGGATACTCTGCAGCACATGCTCACATGGAAACATCTGATTGGACACACATATATGGATAAGACATTTCCTATCCTCTACCTGATGACACAAACAGCTGTGTCTTATGTATATGAAGGAATCAGATGACATGTATGTAATATTGTTTCCTGCAGTAAACACAGTGAATGCCAGACAGTGTCAGCTGAACATCAAAGCTGATCTGCTACCTGTATTCTCTGGTACAAACAGTCCGCCTGCTAACTGAACTTTCCAAAATTAGACACAAGGTGCTGCTGCTATAATTAGATCTCAGTGGTAACACACCAGAGATACACACACAGAGAGCTGTTTGATCCTCACACTCTAAGCATGGAAATGCTCATGCTGGCATGTATGGATCATGTGTGTGTGCATGTGTGATCTAATGCCACACTGATATATATGTGTGTGTGTGTGTGTGTGTGTGTGTGTGTGTGTGTGTGCACGCTACCTGCAGATTTAATCATGGTAACAGCTGGTGTATACTGCTAAACTAATTCATATGCTCACTTACCAAAGACTGCACTGTGCAAAGTCCTGCTGAGGTGCAGGGAACAGGTGTGTGTGTGTGTACCACAGACTGTGACAATGGAAGCAGAAGATTTAAATGTGAAGGAGCAGGTGAAGAGCAGGGGATGAAGCAGAGATGGAAGGAATGTGTGAAAGAATGAATCTTTTACATTTCGATGTCAGAAGTGTCAATTTTTCAAGTAATTTAAAAAAAATATATATATATATATATATATATATTTTTTTTTTTTTTCATCTGTGATATTGTAACTTTCATTTTGCATTCATTGAACAGACAAATCTTCTGAAAAGACAGAACATGTTATTAAATAAATAACTGTAAATTCTTGAATAAATTGCAGGGGCATTTTAGAGGGTTATGGATGAGGCTAAACAGTGTGATAATATGTTAGATAGGAGGTGGCCTCTCTGTCCTTGTCCCGGTTCATTCATAGCTTATAAAAGTGTTGTCAGACTGCTTGGTTGCCTCCCAGGAATAGTGTGACAGTGATGTTACTGAGAGAAATGTTCTGACACACACACACACACACACACACACACACACTGCAAACTGTGCTAACTGACCTTTTTTATAAGAGTGCAGAAGAGGAGCCATCAGTGATGCCAGCTTCACACCCCTGATGCTTTATTACAGAGTCACACAGAGGGTCAAACACACTGCAGTCCACCCAAAGTCTGCTTCTTGTCTTTATGTTTCAGCACATTTAAATTCAAGCTGAGCTGAATGAAATTGAATGGGAACGATCATTTCTTTTACTGATTAGACGTTGAACTTTGTTCCTGAGTAGAACTAGCACCCATAACGCTTAATTAACCCATAATTCACAGCGCAGCTTCCTTCAGTGGGGTTTGACTAAGCTCTGTGGAGCTGCTTTGGAGTCATGGTATCTCTGGGAAAGCTCTGCAGGGATTGGACTGTCTACTCTGAGCCAACTAGGTGTGAAAACAGCCTCAGACTGCGGGAGGTTTGATTCCCACAGGGTCATCAAGGCTGAAGCTGGATGCACACGCACACACACACACACAAACACACACACACACACACACACACACACACTCTCTCACACTCTCCAAGGAGCTGTGAGTCAAAGCATGAAGCTAACAGCACATGTAAGAGTATTTGTGGCTGGCAGTGAATACCACAGCACAGCAGAGCCAACAGCTGATACTGCTTTGCATGTTGTGATGCTATGAAACCATCAGGTGGTGCACACATGATGTTTTCTTAGGTTTTTTGATTAATCAGCAGGACAGAGGTGTGTGTGTGTGCGTGTGTGTGTGTGTGTGTGGAGGCACAGTTTGGTACTACTCACCATCAGTTGTTGAGGTGCAGATGCTGCTGGATACTGTTCTCAGAATAGAAAGTAAAACCACTGCTGAGCGCTGAGTGCAGCAAATAAAGACTGATGCTTAACTTCCTGTGAGCCTGCGTCCTCACATGGAGACATTACATTTTGGGTTTGCTGGCACTTATACTTCATTCTGCTTAAATTTGACCTGTTGACCTCGTTCATACACACCTTTTTTGTGCCACCTAGTGGTAGTAAAAGTATAATACAGTATTAAAAAAAATTGGTATTATCATTTGTGCAAATGGAAGGTTGTCCCCATATGAGGACATTATTTATTTTTCAAAAACTGTCTTTTCAAAGACAATCCTTAGATTTTCCTTAGATAATCCCAAATATCTAGGAGAGATAAAAAATGTATCCCAAACAAGAGCGTGGGACTCAGGAGGTTAAAGACTGTGTAAAATGAATTCAGACATTTTGTGTCTCACTGATAGCACAGTCATGTCTACAGGAGCAGCTTGAGAAAGCAAATGGAAATGGATTTCAAAATGTCTCCAGTGATTATTGGTTGTATTTACAAATTCAGTTTTAATACAGGGCATCTATTAAAGACTGTGTAAAGTGAATTCAGACATTTTCTTCTAAACACATTAAATAGGTCATAAATGTATTTATAAAAAAGGTGTAAAAAGCATTTCAACCATTTAGATTTGAATTGTGGAGCTAGGCTTCACAAACTGTGTTTCAAGATTTCGGTGTTCAGGATTTAGTGGGCGGGTCTGAAAATCACTGCTGCGTGATTAGCATAAACCTGCCCCTGCTGCTGTAGAGGTATAAATACATTCAGCACACACTACTACTACTACAGTCTACAGTTAGCTGAATTAGCTGCCGAGTTAGCCGCCGAGCTAACCACCGAATTAGCCGCCAAACCAGCAGCTGACTTAGCAGCAGAAAGCTCTCAGACGTAGCGTCCATGTTTCTGGTAGAGGTGGTGACTTTGATTGACAGGTGACACTTGGTAGGGGGCGGTGTTTTAGCGAACTCGGCGGGCACTCCCACAGCGTTTGGGAGCAGAGAAAGAGACTGATTTTTACACAACTTTGAAGCCTAATTTCATATATTTGGTGATTTTTTTAATCATTCAAATTTGGCAGGGTGGTTAACAACACACTTTTCTGTGGTATGTCAAACTCAGAACACAAATTTATTCTTACTTTACACAGACTTTAAAATGTAAATAAAGTCATTCTCCTACTAGAACATGGATGTAATGAACTTTAAGTCAAAGTATAATGTGGTTATAGCAGGAGTGCTGCACTCATCTATGAATTAACTGTTTTTCACAGATTGAGAATGAACTTGGGATGATGGGTGGTACACTGTGTGAAGTTATAGAGTAGGATAGAAACTCTCCAGGTCCTCTTATTGGGAACATGTTTAGAGCTTCACTCACATCTATTGGTGTTCATCAGTGGATGCAGTTGGGAGATTTTACCTCTTCATGAATCCCTACTCAGGATGAGGTTTGCAGGGATGACCCTCACTGATTGGTTTAACACACAAAGTGCAGCTGCTTTCAATTTTGTAGTATTCATTCACTGAACAAGGAAATACTCTCATTGATTTAGGAGTAGTTTAGGATGACGGGAGGACGTGTGTAAAGTTACGGATTGACTTGTTTTTAAAAAGAGGAGAGGGAGAGAGTGGCAGTGGTTGAGTGAGGAGAGGGAGCGGCAGTAGTGAGAACAAAGCAGTGAATGAGAGAAGTGAAAGCTGTTTTATTCATTGGTTCCATCCAGTTCATGCAGCAGTAAACACACAGACCACAGCACAGATCTGTGTTGTTAGGAATTTAAATTTGTATTTACCTGGGCCAGTCGCCCAAGTAGAGGCTACAGTATGTATGGGAATAGCTGAATTAAAATGGATGAGTCTTACAGCTGGGCACTGTAACTGCCTTCCAAGTCTCTACTGGTTGCCTAGCAACTTCACGCTGACAAGACTCAAAAGACTCCAGTCCAGTTGTATTTTGTGGTCAGAGACAGGCCAGATGTTTCCAGCCGTTATGCTAAGCTAAGCTAAGCAGCTGTGTCATGTTTAACTGTGATTTTTGTGGTTTAAAGTGTGTTAAAGAGGAAGCATTTAGGTTTTATTGATTGGACAGTGTGACTAAAACCAAACCAAATCAACAGTCTAACAGATGGTGGCAGCATGTTTGTTTAAAACAACTGACAGTTAACAATTTCACACTTTTTATTACTAAATATAGAAACCTAAATATAAAAGCTGTGAATTTGACATGACAGTGATGTGAAGTGTTGAGTACACATCGTTATCTTTCACAGTGCGCTAACAGAGCCGCTCAGTGAGGATTGTCACCAGCTAAACTGGGTCACTTGGAACAGCAACACATCAACCAATTATGGCCAATTAATCCTACTATCTCCACTCTGGATCTCTCTATTTAACTGGCTGGTTCTGCTCCATTTGACAAGCATTCACTCTGACAGTTGATGTACCATTCCTGCATATCTCTCTCTCACTCTCTCTCTCTCTCTCTCTCTCTCTCACTCTCTCACTCTCTCTCTCTCTGTCTGTCTGTCTGTCTGTCTGTCTGTCTGTCTGTAATGGCATGAACAAAAGGATGTTGTTGCCACAGCAGTTTACAGAACATTCATATATTACATATTTAATTCATAGGTGTCACATATGCAGGTTCTATATTATACTATACAGTCCATACTTTGCTATATGATACAATTTAGTACAATGACTTTATACCTATATATAGTGATAGTGAGTCCTGCAGGCTGTGGCAGACAGATACATGTGTAGCTGTCAAAGCTGTCAGAGGAGTTGCTGTCGCTTCACCTACAACAAGTGCCAGTTTCTCTTCTGAGGTTAACGTTTGGAGGTTTGATATGTTCTTGGCTGTAGTGGAAGGAGTAGTAGTGGAGGTCTGAGTGGATTACTGAAGAGTAGTTTCAAATAGAGTAGTTTAAAAAATGACGATACCAGTACCGATCCAAGTACCCTTAAAGTGATACTGATACCAACTGAGTACTGAGTACTTACCTGATACCCATTACACATGTTGTGTGCTTGCTTTTATCCAGTTCACCGTGACTTCACCACCGCAGTCAGGTTGTAGTTTCTGTGGCAGTGGGCCAATCACATTTTGTATAAAATTGAAGGAAGTTGCATTGACTGGCTGTGAAGATGTCCATACAAATAGTCATATTTTCTAGGTCTGGGTGCAAAAAGGATCAATTGCAGGTATCCATTGATGGGAGATGTTTAGATACTACTTGGTATCAATTTATTTCAATCGATACCTCAAAGGTATTGAGTACCGATACCCAGCCCTACTGAAGAGAGGTTTGGAGGAGGACTTACCCTCTTATACACACTCCTCTCTGGGCAGCCATGTCTGTCTGTATCGTCTTGTTTCTAATGCTAGTTGGAGGTCACTGAACCTATACTCAGCCTATTTCTATTCTCTGTCTTTTGTTCATTTCTCTAATGTTCCAAATATAAGATCTTTTCAATCAATCGATCATTCAATCGATTAATCAGGCAATCAATCAATCAATCAAACGTTATTTATATAGCAGCTTTCATACAGACAAGTATAGTTCAAAGTGCTTTAAAGTTAGTTGAGTGACAAGCTGATAATAAGAAGTGACAACATAAAGTAAGGGTTAGGGTAACCCTAACCCTAACCCTTTAGAAAATGTAAATAAAATAAGTTTTGAAAAAAGTAAAGAAATGAAATAAATAATTCAAATAAGAGAGAATAAGAGAAAGGGTTTATTAAAAGGTAAAAATAGGTTAAAATAGATTAAAAAGACAAAAGAAAAGTCATTTAGAAGATGATGTTTAATAAAAGCTGGGATAAAACTAGGTTAAAAAAGATTAAGAGACAAAATAAATAGAAAAGATCGATAAGAAGATAAAACTATAGAATGATAATAAAAGAATGCAAAAAAGTACAAAAAAAAATTAAAACATCAAAACAAATACAACAAAATAGAATAAAAAGACTATAAACAATTCAGTTCTTAATCAAAAGCCTTTTCACTGATTAGTTCTAGTTTTATTGTGTATTGTTTGGAATCAGTGCTGATGGAGTATTGCTGGTTAGCTGTTTCCAGGGCTCTGCTCTTCTTTTGGGTTTTTAGTGCTCTCAATGGATTCCTTTAAATGTTTAGAGTGCTTTGACTGAATCCATTGTGGTGGCTCTTAATTGGGTGTTTGTCCAATAGAGACACATGAACCATGCTTCAGTCTACAGATCTCATTTCCTCATTCTAGTTGATACTGTTTACATCCAAGGCCCAGTTATGGCAGTATTGTTTCAGGTTGGTCTGGTTATGTTGAAGACCGTCACTGGTTGGGGACAGTCTAACTGTCACAGCAGGAGGGACAGAGGACAGAGGGACCCATACTTCAACCACCTGAGAAACCAGTATGTTTTACAATCAATACCACAGGGAATTAAGCCATGTCTGTCACCACAAATCCCTCCATGATCGCCTCACATGTTGCTGCAGAGAGGGCATAAGAGGCAGCAAATCCTGCTACCTGCAGCTGGGAACCTGCATGCTGGGATAACACTGAATTCATCAGAAGAAACATGCAGGAGATGTGGAGGAAGATTTTGTGGATGACATCCAGAGAAAATCCAGAGAATGTATTAAAGAAAGGTCACTGCTGTAACTACTGTTTCTAAATGTTGTAGTTCTGTTCATGACTGTGTCTGGAACCAGTGCCAGCAGGGAGCATTATTTTTTAAAACAGGGACTAGTTAAAAATAGACTGAGATCCACTATGAGCCAAAACATAGTGAATCACCTGTACGTGATCTTCATTGAAGGTGATTTTCTGTACACAATAGATTTAACCAGGCTCATTAAAGACTTCTCTGTCAGAAAAAACAGGAAAACTCTAAAGGTAGGAATAGAAATACATATTCCTCTCAGTTGTTGTTATGTTAAAATGGTAAATGGATAGAGCGCTTTTCTAGTCTTCCCACCACTCAAAGTACTTTTACACTACATGTCACATTCACCCATTCACACACACATTCACACACATTCATATGTTGAGGCTGCCATCCATGCAATGTGCCAACCTGCTCATCAGAAGGAGCATTCACACACACATTCACACACTGTTGGTGCAGCCATCAGGAGCAATTCAGGGTTCAGTATCTAACCCAAGGACAGTGGGACATGTGGACTGGAGGAGCCATCACAGCCTCCCTGTATGTGCTGCTGCAGCTGCTGATTTGATTGTATTTTTGAATATTGCACACTAGTTCCATTTGTGTCTCTGTGAGGATGTTGATATTTTGCCTCAGTAAAGCAGACTGTTGTGCACTGCTGCAGATGTTGCACCTGTTGGATTAGAAAGCTAAAAGCTGTTTACCCGCTTACAGATGCAGATTTTTTTCTGTAGCATTGCTTTTTATAGTAAAGGCTGTCTCAATGTGTGTGTGTATGCTGGTGCGCCCTGAGTGTGTGCGTGTTCGCTGTGTAAATATTCCTAGCACGCTTTTATACATGACAAGACTAACCTCTCTCTTCCTCCATCTCTGCCTTTTCTCACAAGGTGGAATGTTAGAAAGTTGAAAATGATGGAATAATTAAAAAGAAGTCCACCCTCCTTCTTTCTACTTACTTTCTCTTGCATTAATATCACCTGAAAAGATATTTGTCCAGTCTATTCATGCCACTAATTGCAGCCCCTGATAAGATTCTTGAGTTAAAGACTGGATTGGTTTTATAAGTATCATAAGAAATCATTCCATTCCTTCTGGAGCCTCACATCGTTACTGGATTTGTACTGTACTGTATACTTTATAGGAGCAGGAGCGTGTTGTACAAGTGTCAGGCCCAAGTCAACTGTACTGTACATCTGTAGTAGGGCAGGGTATCAGTACTCGATACCTTTGAGGTATCGACCGAAATAAATCGATTCTAAGTAACTGCAATCCACCTTTTTTGCCAATCAACGCAAGCATTCTTTGATTTAATGCTACATGTGATTGGCTCACTGCCACAGCAGCTACAACCCGTCTGTGGTGGTGAAGTCGCAATTTAATGCTTCTATTCACAAGATGGGTGTTGAATGAAGAACTCAGTTGGTATCGGAATCACTTTAGGGGTACTTGGATTGTTACAGGTATTGTCATTTTTTTAAACGATACTTAGTCCTAAGCTGTGGTCATGTAAACTGATTAAAAAAATCAAAGTGTGACGAGCCCTTTTTATTTCATGGCTAAATCTTTTAGTTTTTAATGCAATATATGTATCTGCCTGCCTGCTTTGTAAATCACAGTTAAATACTGTACAGTGTTTACAGTATTGGTCATAGAACTTCTTGCTCCTCTTTCATACAAACCTGTCTTCCTGTGTGGACAGTATCACACTAACATGAGGTAACACAGTTGAGATAAGGTGATGTACCTTTTTTTTTGTTATTGTAAAATAAGACTTATTACAACTTTTTATAACCACTTGCACATTTGGAAATCACATTTGACTTCATAAAAATTTCGCCTTGCTGCAATAAGAATTCAAAATGATTTTTTTCCTCCTCTGTTTCCTTAAGTCCTCAATTCGTATTTTTTGTATTATAAAGTATAGTTATGCTCATTTATGAACACTAGATGGCAGCATAGCATCTGACCGACATTGTACAGTTATTATATTTGCATACAAGACACCACCAATTACACACAGCTGTAGATTATTCTGACATACTCTTTACAGAAAGACTGTCTGTGTGTGTGTGTGTGTGTGTGTGTGTACGCACGCTGTGCCCTCCAAGTGTGTGTGAGAGACTTTCTAGCAGACCCAGGGCAAGTTTTTTCTGATAAAGGATGGGTAAGGGGGGGGACCCACACACAAAAACTAGTCTAGGGGCCTATGACCAGCTTAATCCGCCCCTGGCTGTCTGTGTCTAAGGTTTCGTCTCTACACTTAACTGTGTGTCAGGGTGTGTGTTCTTCTGTGCTCCTCTGCAGTGTGTGTTTAGTCACTACAAATGAGCTGCTTCCACATGCTCATGCTGTTTGTATGAAAGAGGATGATGTTTTTAGTGTTACATATGATAGCGCTGCTTCAGTTAGCAGGGTATTCTACCTCACTGCTGGAGCTGCTGTCGCTCGGTTCCACCATGGTTTCTGTCTCTATGGTAACACACTCTGCTCCAACTGTCAGAAGCACAAAGGTAGCTACTTTTTCAATGTTTTAGGCCAGTGAAGTGTCTTTGTCCTGTGTCTCTTTACCTTTTTTTTTCAGCCTTTCTTTACTCGATTCACCTCCAGGTTTTGTATCAGGCAGCAGGGTCGCTTGCTTTGCTCCTTACTTGTCTTTCAGGTTTAGATGTGATGGAGATCTTTTGCTGGTATAATAGATGGTTTTATTGCTATTTGTCTACCTTTTCAAGCTTTGTACCCTTATGTTGCCATCCACATCATCTTCCTTTGGTTCTTGTCAATTCTCCTGTTTCAAGTAGTCTTGGAGCAGCCTCTCCCTCACAATCCATATTTTTATGTATTTTTATATTTTTTGTTTAATCCATTATGTCTGTTATTGTCTGTTTGGCCTTCATCTTTATAATCAAGAACTGTGCTAGTTTGAACTCTTTCCTCTCTGAGCTCCTTCATCCTTTTACAGCATGAGTGAAGACATACACTTGAGTGTCTCTTTATATACCAGCTTTATTTAACAGGCTTAAATAACTTGAGTGAATGAGGCAAGAATGTAACATCTGAAGTACTATCTGACAGATGTGGCTGATTGTAGCTGCAATGATTGAACCTGAGGTAGAAAACCTCATTTGGAGAGTAGAATTTATATTAGAGTGATGTCTGGGGTTAGGTTCTAGCCCCCTATTGGACTGGCTGGCCCCCTGATCATGTGATATACCAACGGTCATGCCCCCCTTTTCATTTCAGCCTTGATCAACTGTGTATCACACTGTGATCTGAATACAAATTTCTTTCTTTCTTTGACAATACAATACCTAGCTTACTATACCTTCCCAAACCTTTGATTAATACCTATTCACACACTGACTGTATTCAGTATACTTACAGTATAAAGTGACCTGCCTCTATCATAGAACACTAATAAAGCATCTCCACTACTGCTCACTCTGAATAAGGACCTGAGTGATTTTCCTCAGCACACTTGAGTCCATCTGCGCTGCGTCAGCTGTCAGGACTGTGGTTGGTCGATGCTGGGTCTTCCCCTCCGCCACAGGAAGAGGAAGAGGATGTAGCCGTTAAGCTATGCTGTCAATAATGCTCAGGCCTGAGTGGATCACCAGATTCAGATTGACTTCCAGCCACACTTCATTCCCTGATCTGCCCTGTAACATAAGCCGCTCAGCAGCTGGGACTGCTGCACCTTCTTGTTGGAATATCCCAATGCACAGCATGTACATATTTATTATTAGGAACAATGCAAATGATCATAGTACAACATATAGACATTATAACTATTGCTGGTTCCCATCTCCTGTCTCTAGTTAGGCTTTTAAAAGACACATTAATATTACATACAAAACCAATAATGATAAAAAGGATGATTGATTATGATTACAACACATAGTCTTAGTAAAATAATTCATTAAAAATGCTTGTTAAATGTTAATATCTTTCATCAGTTTTGTCTCTGTTGGTAGTGTGTTCCACATCTAAGAGCCTTTTATGGAAAAAGATGACTGCCCCAAACAGGTCTTCCCATGTGCAGTTGTACAGTTGCTGCTAACTGCTGCCCTGCTCATCCTGCTAAAAACCAGTTTGACAGATGAGAATTTTAAAAGATTATTGAAGCTAAGCTAATTGTTCTGCTTCAGGATGTGACAGTGACAGTGATTTCCCCAATGATTTACTGAATAAATATTTATTTGAAAGAATGAACATTAATCAGTAAGGTTAATTCCATTACAACACTCCAATATAAGTGCACGTGATGTCCCTTTATTTTGTCTCCAGGGTTCAAAACTGGAATACAAACAGTATTGGTGTAACATCAGTCTCAAAGTTAGATGACCTGGTCTGAGCCAGTAAACAATCTTACTTGGCTAAACTTTCTGTATTAATTGTGTCATATTACTAACTAGAGATGGACAAAACCAAATATCACATATCAGTATAGTATAGTATAGTGTCATATAATACAGTATAGTATAGTATAGTATAGTATAGTATAGTATAGTATAGTATCATATAATACAGTATAGTATAGTATAGTATAGTATAGTATCATATAATACAGTATAGTATAGTATAGAATAGTATAGTATCATATAATACAGTATAGTATAGTATAGTATCATATAATACAGTATAGTATAGTATAGTATAGTATAGGGAGGACTATATAATATAATGTAATATAATATAATGATAATAATAATAATAATAATACATAAATAAATACATTATAAAAAAATAATAGTCTTATTTTTCTTACTAACCCTAACCATTATTATTATTATTATAAGTGAGTAATGGCAAATGATAGAATGACCTCACTTCACTGTTGCAGCCTTTAAAACTAGGAAAATGCAACAATTGTGCTATATCCCAATATAACCAAAAATCCATAATCTAAGATGATATGTAGTCTAAAATAATGATATCCATATATCAGCATATCATTCAGATGTGTCTAACCATTCCTTCCATTGTACACCACCACCTGCTCTTTTGGCCTGATAATCAGACTGTAGTTCCATGTTGTTTCACTGCAGTCATCAGTGTGACATTAAACATGTCAGCTGATTTCTGTTCTCTGCCTCACACATCATTGTCAGTTGACTGACTCAGAAACAGCTGATGTAGTTAATATTTATCATGATGAAAGAGTGAGAGCTATCATAACAACCTGTACATCCAGGCTGGGTACATCTTTGTTCCCATTTAACAGTTACTATTTTTCATAGATACATAACTACTGTAGATAGCAATCAGCTAAAATGATGATAATGTCCTCATTCTTAATGCCGCCTACAAGGCTCTGATTGGTCAGTTATATCTTCAGCTGTTATTTAAAGGTGTGGGCCCAGGCCGACTCCATCAGCTGCACCTAATAAAAAGTGTGTGTATGTGTACATTGAATGTGTACACAGATGCTCGGAAATGTTGAGTGTAAATAAGATTTTGACTGCAGGTAGTTCTCATCATGACTGTTTATTGTCATGTATTCCAACCACATTAAACACCATATTAACCTTGTGCTGTGTCTCTATCACTGAGGTCACTGTGTTCTTGACAGTTAATTCTCTCCTCATCCTCTATATGTCAGTGCATTCATAAATCTCTCAAAGGAAAGATCATATTTTTTCTATTTTAATACAATACACACTCCACAATGTACTATAATGATGAAGATAGCCATGATTGGTTTCCACTGATTTCAGTCATCTATCACAGTCAGCATCAGGCTGACACCAAAATGACATCATCATTGCATGGACATACAGTTGGAAGTGTTCCACGAGACTAATGCACTCCTATTAATCTTACAGAGTCACCTCCAAAAAAGATCCTGTGTAATCATATTCTCTTCTTCATGATGTCATTTTTTTCTTCAGATCTGATTATCTGATGACATGGATGCACTGATTACCAGATTACAATGCTTTAGTTTTCCACCAAAACATAAAAAACATTAATTAAATCATGAGTCAGCTGTTGGTCTATGTTTTTCTTATTGGTTATAAAAAAAACCATCAGTATGTTAGTCTGTCCTCAGCTCCAAGCCCATTGGTTCCTACTGAAGAGGTCAATCAACTCATTCATATTTTAATTTAAAAACTGCTCATCACTGTAGTTTTTATTTAAATGTAAATGTTAATCAAACAGGAGAAACTATTTTCAGCAGTGGATTAATCTACATTTGCTGCTCTTGTCAGTATTTCTGGCAGCAGGAGGGTGTGTGTGAGATTGAGTCCAAATAAACTGCAGTGTGTGTGTGTTCATGGACATGTCATCCAGTGCAGCAGGATGACGTGATGACATTTGGCTCATTGATGACTGTTTTTAGTAGTTCTTTGACAACAATGGAGCTGTGTGGCACAAAGCAATAAGATACACAAAATACTTGTTAGTAGATCAGTTCATTGTTGGTTTGGGATTTTGAAAGAATTAAGGCTCATTATCACCTGAGTTTGTGTTGCTTCTGGGACATTTTCCAAAATCCTGCTAAATGATTGTTGTTGGAGTCAGCATCACCTCATCCTACCCTGCTGCTGCATCCCTCTCTGTTTAACTCATTCACTGTGGGCCTGCTCAGTTATTGATTGACCTCTTATCCATCAACAACTGGCCTGAAGGCTTTAAGCACACAACAGGCGGTGTGGGTTTTAAAATATATATACATGTGTATGTGTGTGTTTTTTTCTGTGTAGGTGTGTTTATGAGTCATATTAAAGCCTGCTTTCCTCCTTCTGGGATAAACACAGCTGCATTAGAGATAAAGACAGATGAGAATGTGTGTCTGTGTGTGTGTGTGTGTGTATGTGTGTGTGTGTGTGTGTGTGTGCGTGCGCGTGCGTGTGTGCGTGCAGGCATATGCAGGAGCAGACTGCTATGTGCGGAGCCATGTGAGTGGGCTTTTATTTTATTATTCATAATGTGGTCTCTGTGTGGAATCCTTCTGTAGTGTTGTTAATAACCTGCTGTTCACTTTTATGTGTGATCGCTTCTGCTACTGAACAAAACATGTTTGATTCAAAATGTGTATCCGATAGATTTGAACTTCATTTACAAAGTAAACCTACCATGAGTCTAATTGGAATCATCAGAGTACGCCTCATACATCCACATAGTTGGGTTAAAAGCAAAATCACATTATGGTATTTACAGGAGCTCTGCCTTTAATGTCATTGGTGCTTTAATCATATTATACTTTTAATGAATGAGCACATTTTAAAAGCCTGTTTGTTATCTAGTCTATCGTTAGGACTGGTGTACATATACATCAGGAGTGTTATTGTGGAAGTAATACCTGACCAGTTGAAATGTATCTTATAATAATATGTTACATTCGACTTTTGGGATGTGTACCCTAGAATATATTACATGACTCCTGGTATAGAGCTGTAGGATCTAAGAGTTGCGCTCCCTGGATGTTTTGCATACAATTTTTTATTTTTTTATTTTTTTTTAACCTTTAATAGACCACAACCCTACAGAGTTATTAAGGGATATTACATGACTTTTTTTTTGCTTTTGTGACATTTAAAAAAAATGTAATGTTTCAAATCAAGGTTAATGAACCTATGTTACCATATATGGTTCCTCACCTGGCTAGGGTAACATTTTTTCCAAAAAGTCTATAAAAACCTCACAGAGAGGAATGTGTGCGTCTTAAGGCGCCTTTAAATAAAATGTAATATTATTATTAGTATTATTATTATTATTATTGTCATTATGAGTCCACCAGCACCCCCTATATGAATAGTTTTGAATCATTGTGCTTGTTTATTCTGTGAGGGTTTTATTTTATGTCTGGTTCCTCCAGCAGCCATAGACTCACATTCATTCTTCTCTTTTAAAGACTGCGTAAAGTGAATTCAAACATTTTCTTCTAAACACATTAAAAAGGTCATAAATGTATTTCTAAAAAAAGGTGTAAAAAGCATTTCAACCATTTAGATTTGAATTGTGGAGCTAGGCTTCACAAACTGTGTTTCAACATTTCTGTGTTCAGGATTTAGTGGGCAAGCACCGCCGCGTTAGCATAAACCCGCCCCTGCTGCTGTAGAGGTATAAATACATTCAGCACACACTACTACTACTACAGCGTTTGGAAGCAGAGAAAGAGGCTGAGTTTTACACAACTTTGAAGCCTAATTTCATATATTTGGTGATTTTTTTAATCATTCAAATTTAGCAGGGTGGTTAACAACACACTTTTCTGTGGTATGTCAAACTCAGAACACAAATTTATTACACAGACTTTAAACTCTGAGGAAGACCTGCTGTTGCTGACGTGTCAATCTGAAGTGCTTCTGCTTCTCAACTTATAATACTTGTGGTATAAGTGTTCTCAGTAGCAGATTTCAGTTCATTTCATGGTGATGAACTCATTCCTTGCTCTCTCCCTACAGGTTGGAGTGGGTGGAGATTATCGAGCCCCGCACGCGGGAGCGCATGTACGCCAACCTGCTAACAGGCGAGTGCGTATGGGACCCCCCGCAGGGCGTTCGCATCAAGCGGACCGGTGACAACCAGTGGTGGGAGCTGTTTGACCCCAACACCTCACGCTTCTACTACTACAACGCCTCCACCCAGCGGACCGTGTGGCACCGGCCCCAGGGCTGCGACATCATCCCCCTGGCTAAACTGCAAACACTGAAGCAGCACACTGATGGCACCAACCCCCGTCCTGCAGGAGGAGGAGGTGGCGGCGGGAGGACGTCAGCTGACAACAGCCCGGGACGGAACAGCGGGGTCAGCCGAGAGGGGAGCACCTCCTCCTCCCTGGACCAGGAGCTGTCTGACAAACAGGGTAACAGAGAGGAGGCAGACAGGTGAGACTGCTGCTAACTGCTGAGTCACCTGCAAACAAACAGACGGGCAGACACTGTTATTATTTTAGAACTCACAAGTCTTGACATAAAGGTTGTACGTCATGGTCTGAATAAGATCCTCAGTCCTTTAGATCAGCTAATTACTGTTACATCTATCAATGACATACATGTATCAGCCCTCCTAAGTAGAATAGAATAGAATAGAAATACTTTATTGTCCTGTCCTGCATGAAAATTGTCTTTGGTTTCACTGGTAAAAATAATATATAAAACACATAGAGTACATAAAATAAACACATTCATTCCATTACACATAGATATATGTCCGGGAGATGGACACAGCACAGCACATGTACCCCTCCCTCCCTTACAGCCCCCACACATATGCATGCATATCAGGTGTAAGGCAGAAAGCACCAATTCCAGCCCATTTATAGTGCTCTTAGCTACACCTCCCTTTCATCTAGCTTTCCATAGTTTGCTGACCATGGAAATTGCATTTGGAATGAAAGAGTCTTTGTAGATTTTTTTCCTTGCCATATGTACTTTATAGCGCCGCCCTAGGGGAAGCAGCTTGAATGGACGGGGTGGTGTCATCATCTAATTGTCTTAGTTTTTCTGTGTACTGCAGTGCTGTGTAGGTTTTCTAGTTTTATAAAAACGACAGAGACAAACAGACAGGTGAGACACAGGGTCAGCAGCAGACCCCATCAGGGCATACAACAAATACAACATATAAATACATAAATCAACAGTCAGCTGAGAGTGCTACTAGACCTTTCATACATTGTTCCAATGTATGAAAGTCAGTGTATCTTTGTGCTTCTCACACTGTAGCCACATCTGAGACAGCATTCCTCCATCGTGCTGATAATGCATGTACAGCCATGTATTCAGTTTATGAAACATATGGCATATAGCATTAAAAGAAAACATTAATACTAATGACAGGGATGTGGATGTTAACAGTAGTTTATTGTTGTGTTAATGCTGGCTCTGCTTAATCTTTTCTCTCCAACATTTGGAACACGACAGAAACTGCATGGAGGTTGTGATGTCAGTTTGAGTGACAGCTGCCAACTAACGGCAGTAGTAAATATGAGGTGGAGCAGTGGTGCAGTTTAGATGACGTGTAGAAGGAGAGGTGGAGACTGTTTCTAACTATGATTCATTTCTAACCACCATTGTCCTCTAACCTAAACCCCAAGGTTATTATTGTGGCCATGACAACAAAGGTTGCCTAACTATAACCCTCACATACTGTTCATATTCTGACTCATAATTAGTCTCTACACACTTCACATTACTGTACATACTGTAAATTCTCCATCAGTCATTAATAAATGATTAATTCATCTTATGGATGAAAGACATTCACAATCACTATTTAATGGTCCAGGAGAATATTTTATACAATATGATGAATACAACAAAAAAAGGAAATGCTTTACAGTGTTTTTACGGCTCTCAAATATAAAACTTGTGGTACACAAGGGTTAAGGAAATAGTATCTTTAACCCACACAACATGAGAGTGTGAGAGTGGGTACAGCATACTTGACATTTTCCCACATGACTCTGATGATGGATGATATATCCCCTCTTTATTTGCCACCTGTAGTTTTCACATGTATTACTGTGGAATCAAGCTGGGGAATCAAATAAAGAGGAAGTGATTTCACTGGCTGTGTCTGGGTTGAGATCCGGCTGTGGTGTGGCTGCTGGAGCATCAATAAGACATTCTAACCAGTGGTACCAGGACAGACTGGGGTTCATCTTACAATCAGAAAATCATAAGATTTTATGATAGCAATGCTGCCATGATGGCCCCAGGCCCTCACTTCCTCTCCAGGTAGGGGGGATGACTGCTTCTGAAACACTCGTGGTGGGGTATGATGCCATGTAGAGGATGGGACAAAACTACAACACAGCCGTGCCAGGTGGAATCACAGTGTTTAAATGATCACCTCATCCCTCTGTCTCTTCCTCTCCATCCTTCCTTCTCTATCACTTCCTGTCACTGTCCATTCATTTCTCTCCTCTCTCACCTTCAGAGCCTCTCACCTGTCTTTATACTCAGTTTGATCTCTCTCTGTCTCACCCCCAGCATCCCATCACCCCCCTCCTCCTCTCCCCTCTGTCTAACTAGGCTGGTTTGCTGTAATCTGCTGCAGTCTGCAGTGATTGGTGGATATGTCTGGCTGGGGTCACAGTGTCCTGTAAATGTGTCTCTGCCTCAGCAAGAGGACGCCTAGCGTGCGCACACACACACACACACACACACAGAGTACACAGAGTACACAGTGTGCAAGTGCCCTAGCTGTTCTAACCAGTTATTCACTTTGTGTACGCTGAGAGGAACAGCAAATCACTGCTTTTAGAGACCAAATTACAGACTCAGGCCATATGTAGCTGAAGGAGAACAACGTGTGTAGTGAAACAGACTTGCTGCCTGACAGAGCCCAGATACTGCAGTGTGGGTAACACCTCGAAATGTGAGTGTTGCATTAATTAACATATGAATGATTTTGAATTTCCTAGTTGTACAATTTCTAGAGAGAGGGTTCTCTGGAGAGCATGAATGTGTTCAGTAGGTTTCATGACAATGTGCCTGTTAGATTTCTATTTTTCTGTGAAGTTTTTGTCTTGATTGTGGTGCTGCAGGAAAGATCAGGAGTCACCAGAACTTTACATTAACTGTGTAACATCACTAGAAATAGTTTTGATCGACAGGCCATTCAGGGGGGCAAATATTATGCTTTTTTTCCCCATGTGCAAGGTTTAGCCTGTTTCAATTGTATCGTGTCATGGCAAAGCATGAACACTCACCCTCACAGCAGGGTTTCTGCATCAAAGCCAACCACAACCAACCTGAGATGTTCTCCTCCCTTAAACCAGCTGTGTGTAGCACTACACTTACATTCAACTCATGTGTCTTTGTAGCTGATCAGAGAGTAAAGTGTGTGTGTGTGTGGTCTCCTACTGCTTCAAACACATTTCACTGCACAGGCCTTTATTCATCTCATTTCTCTCTCTCTCTCTCTCTCTCTCTCTCTCTCTCTCTCTCTCTCTCTCTCTCTCTCTCTCTCTCTCTCTCTCTCTCTCTCTCTCTCTCTCTCTCTCTCTCTCTCTCCCTCCCTCCCTCCCTCTCTCTCTCTCCTGTTCAGTCACTGCTGCTGTATCTTCACAATAAAAGCTTTCCACCAGTGAACCAGCAGGAAGCTTTTTATTATGAAGGACCTATAGCAGTTAGCCTTCTTTAATAGAATGTGGTCGACATCGCAATGAATGTAAATTTAGAAACCCTTTGGTCAGCTTTAAAGGTGCAGTGTGTAGGCTTTAGTAGCATCTAGCTGTGAGGATGCAAATTGCAACCAACTGAACATTCCTCCCCTTCCAAGTGTGTAGATCAGTGGTCTCCAACCCTGCTCCTGGAGAGCTACTGCCCTGCATGTTTTAGTTATACCTCACTCTAACACACCTGATTCTAATAAATAATGTGTTATGCTTGTCAGAGGGTTTGATAATAAGTTCATTATAATAGTCAGATGTGTTAGAGTGGGGAGCTAGCTGTCCAGTAGCAGGGTTGGAGACCACTGGTGTAGGAGAACCTGCGTTGGCTGTGAACCCTAACCCCTAACCCTAACCCTAACTCAAAAATCATGAAAGCTCCTCTCTGGAGCCTGTATTTGGTTTGTCCATTCTAGGCTCCTGTAGAAACATAGCGGTCCTTTATATCTATCTGTAGATATAAAGGACTCAGTCTAATAACAACAACAAAGTGATCAAGTGATTGTACACTAATTAAAACATACTTATAGATATTACGTTCCATACTGCTAGATGTCACTGAATTCTGCACACTGTCCCACTACATCTGTGCATAGAGGTTTGCTTTCCACAAGTATCCCCACCCTGATAGAAATACCTGCACATACTGCACAGTCATTAAAGGCTGAACATTATGTACTTCATGGGATGTTTCAATGATAATCCAGAGTAGCATATCTGAACACAATAAAGTTAAAAGGCTTCATATTGTCTGTCCTACTGTTTCACCAACAACATTTAGTTATAGCAGTTAGAGGTCTAGCAGTGCATTTAATGTGGAAGCTGAGTCTCTCTCCAGAGACTGTCCTTAGCCGGTTAAGGAGAGCAGTTTGTCATAGACCACACAGCCTCCTCTCTGACAGATGGGAGCTATTGACCTCTACAGAGCTCTGCCTCTCTGCACACACCAAGGATCCTGTTAAAGAGAGAGAGGGACGGACAAATGGAGAGAAAGAGGCCAGAGAGAGAGAGTGGAGGGGGGATGGGGGGGTGAAGAGAGGAAAGAGACAAGATGAAGACGAGAGAAGGTAAAAGTAGAGATAATTTCACACAGTGATGCATCCTTGCATTTTTGGAGTACTAACTAAACTAAGTGAAACTAACTGTACAAGTCTAAATAAGTTTCCAACTGAACATTTTGACTGTTTAATCATACACTTCCACTGTGAAAGAGAAGCACTGTTATATCTGCCTGCCTTCTCCTCTCACTGCACTGTCGTTCTGCTCTGACACACACAAGAAAGTCAGAGAGCAGCATCTTCTATCACTGATGCAGTTACAATCTGTGGGCCACATGTCCAAAACAAGGTCAGAGTAGAGGAGAAAGCTGCTTATTAATCTGTTGCATGTACTGTATAACCAGTAACCTGCTTACTTTATAAAGTACATGGGAATGATTGAGTGTTGGGCTCTAAAGCAGTGGCAGTATGCAGGTGACCTGAAGGCATCTTGTGTACACACTGGCTGCTGCTGCTCTGCTCACTGCTCACACTACTCCTCCTGTGTAGATGTGACTTATAGATGTGCACACAAGTTGCCTCTCCAGTGTTTTTGCAGCTGTTTTTATTCAACCTAGTTACATAACCTAGTTTACACTAACTGTTGGACTGGTAAACAGGGCAGACCAACTCAACCTGAGGGGTATTGCACAAAACCAGGATAAGGGATTAAGCCGGGATATGTTAGTTATCCTGGCTGAATTTAGCCTCAAGTCGGTTGCATGAAAGCAGGTTAAATTTAACCCGGCCCAGTTACTATGGTGATTTATTCTCTGTAGCTAGCCTGCTCCAGACCAGGCTAACAACCAGGCTAAGATTATTCTCAGGGATTTATCTGGCAGTTCTGTCAATCATGTGACAAATTAATGTGTTTTACAGCATTTCCACGGTCTTTCTAAATATGTTGATATAATAGACTATATTGTCGTTTCATTAAAGTCTGTTGACTGTTTAATTGCAGCAGTCATTTTATAGTCATTCATGTGGTATCATTATTGTGTATAACGTACAGTAGATTTACTTTGTACTATTTACTAGCCGATACTCACAATGTTACTTGGCTGCTTCTGAGGCTGAGCAGCATCTGGGTCCTGTTACACCTTATTTTTTATTAGCACCAAATCACTGACTTCATATCCAGTATGGACTAAATGAGCAAGACAGTTCCACAAAATTGACATGATACCTCAAGCCTGGAGTCCAGCAACACTGTCTTCTCATCTGCAGAAGTGCATCCTGCAGCTGCAGATGTACAGTACCTTCCCCCTGCCCTACACCTAATTATAATAATTGTTTGCACTTAATTATATTTCCTGAGTAGCATGCACTTTTACTTGCCACATTTAAATCAAAGTGTTTAATTTAATTTAAATCAAAACTGTTGATTAGTGGGCTTGGACAGTAACTTCTTTAGTCCTTTAATTGTAATTTTGACAGTTCTAGTGGAGCACTGTTGTATTAATTGTACTTTTTTTTTTTTTTAAGTATATTTTTTGGGCTTTTTGCCTTTGATGTACAGGTTAGTAGAGAGAGACAGGAAAACTGGAGACAGAGAGGGGGAATGACATGCAGGATAGGAGCACTTGGTGCGGGATTTGAACCGGGGTCGCCTGCAGCGAGGACTGTAGCCTCAACACATGGTGCGAGTGCTCTACCCACTAAACTATGCTTAACCCATCAAATGCATATTAATTGCACTACTTACGCATTGACCCGCTCCGCGATTGTCTGGCAGGCTTTCTCCCTTTCCTTGATTACAGTGCTTTGTGCTTGTGTTGCCTTTTTTTTTTATAATTTCTTTAACCTCATCATGAAACTCCATCAGGAGCTGTTGTTCAGCGGCCGTGAAGAATGACGCGCAACACCTTTCCATTTTCCAATCTGTGATTCTGTGATCGATGCCATGGGTCTATTTGAGAATGCATTGAACATGCACTTATCCCAACTATCTACACCTGGCTTGACATAACCGCACCTTTTCATCCTGGCTCAGCAAACGTGCAACCGAATAAGCCAAGATGCGCCGGTCAGACTAGATCAAGCTGCGCTTGCTCAGTTATCCTGGATTTCTTTATTCTACTTTTGTGCAATACCCCTCTGGACTGGTCCTGAAAACCTGTTCTCCATCCATCTGTGGCAGCCCAGCCCAGCCCTTTGTAGAACAGCTAGGGTGTGTGTGTGTGTGTGTGTGTGTGTGTGTGTGTGTGTAGGGCTCTGATAGCACAGCTGCAGATTGTCAGTCCAGATGGTTTGGAGATCTGCTCTCACACATTCTTTATTGGATGTTTTTATATGTGAAGTGTCCACTTACTCTCTCATTCTCTCAAATTCAAATTTTGCTTTAATGCATGAATGTCACGACGACAATATTATCCTGTTGAGGCTATTGAACATTTCCAAGGTCTTGGTGAAGGTAAGAGTGAGGCATGAACTGGTTATGGTAAAGATTCAAGTTCAGGTTAGGCTGTCCACAATGAATGGAAGTCAATGTAATGTTCTAACAAGGAGAACTGCACAAACGACAAACTAAACAACAGCACTGCTGCAAAACACAATCCATTTAGTATGCAAATAAAAAAAGGAATGATCAGCCAGGGAACAAGATAAGGAACACTGAGCCTATATAGTGTATATAGCCAGAGTATATATGTGTGTGTGTGTGTGTGTGTGTGTGTACTGTCATCTGCTACAAATTTCAGACTTAGGATCAGTTGATTGAGGACAGCTTGCGTAATTGGGGACAAAAGTCATGTCTCCAGTTGGGAAAAAGGCTCATATTTGGTTCAGAGGTAAAGATTAGGGTTCAGGTTCGGCAGGTAGTGACGATGGTTAGTGTTAGGTGTCCAGTAAATGAATGTAATGTCTCCTGAAGTGACCGTAGTCTGATGTGTGTGTGTGTGTGTGTGTGTGTATGTGTGTGTGTGTGTAATTGCATGTGTGTGCTATGTGTTAAGAGGTCATTCACTCCCCCTCAGGTTGTAGTTGATGATGCATATAAGGCAGCATGAAATGCCCTGGCTCCTTCTTTTAATGCTATTTTTAATTCTGAGAGGCTGTTGTTGTTGTTAACAAGCACACATGTGTTCAGTTTACAATGATGTGGAACAGAAAAGCAGCAAAATGTCACATTAGAGGAGCTGGAACAGAGAATGTTCATGAATGATTCAGGGATTATCAGCTTCCAAAATGACCATCAGCTGACCTTCTGCTAATTACATATTTATTCAACTAATCATTTTAACACGATGGAACACTGCTACTCTCTTTTAAGATGTTATGGCCTTCATACAGTATATATTAAAGGATACGTTTTTATAGTATGAAATTCCTCTTTTGTGTTTTGTCAGACACTCTGTACTTATGAGCCGCAGTGGAGGGATGGTAGCACACAAAGGGACTTTAGTGCTAAGAAGGATTAAACTTTGGAAGGTACCCGCTTGATTTGTCAAACTGAGACTGCTGAAGCTTCATAATAACTTGAGCTGAATGTATTTTTGCACAGATTGTGGGTTTTGTCCTCATTTCTCACACTGATGTCAGACTAAGAGATGGCTTCATAGGCAGTGCTGAGAGCAGGGAACATTTCACTGTACAATGACTCAATGTACATGAGGAGGATGTGTTATTATTTAATGGCAAAATGTGGGGAACACAGTAACATGCAAGAAAGTATCAACAAATTAGTTCCATGTCTTCCATTATATTTGAAAAAAATAAGCGTCAGGCAGAAAAAAGTAAATGTTATTTCTAAACTATTTCTTAACTTAAAAAAGCTCATGTGATCAGCCACAAGATGAATGAAGTTGTAGTGCATAATGGCTGACGATGCAGTCATTTCTGCTGTTAGAAAGTCAAATAATGTGGCACACAGTTGGTTCATTTTTACATATGAATTAGTTGACATTTGAAGGAACAGAGAGAATAAGATAAATGAAGTCATGGTATTACAGTATATGTCCTATACAGAGGTGGAAGAAGGACTGAGATCTTTTACTTAGCAGGTTAACCACATCTGCCTAAACTTTAGTTAGCCCATTTGAAATGATTATTTGAGATGAAGCTAAATAGAATAATAGAATAAATGCTACAGTATTGCAATATATTTATTTATCATGAAACATGAAGCTGTGTTTTTGAGGTGCTGAGGCTGCTGGTGCACACATCAGAAGCATGAACATTGTAAAAATAAACAGCAGTTGGGTTCAAGTGTATTTAGTGGGTTGCATGACAGGCTTCAGTCAGGAGAGTCAGGAAGTTGCTCCGATATTCACAAAATTTGGTAGGCACATTGCTCACATCATTTCCCATATATTGTATATTGCCTTTAATTAGCTCCACCCAACCAGAAGTCAGCCATGTTGACAGAATAGTCGATACCTCAGATGATGATGTCTGGGTGATGGGGCAACACATTTTCAAAACTCCTCCTAGAGTGATTTGACAGTAATTGGACATAGAAAGAGGGATTCTCAGGGAGGAAATCATTTCACCAACAACATTTAGAAAATTCTTTTCTTTTCCACAAACTGAGTTGTACCAAAGATGAATTATTCCACTCATGCTATCTATGAAAGAATTCCCACCTTTCCCATCTGTATCTCTTGTTACCTTTGAGAAACGTCTCAGCTAGAGTAATGTATGTGAGCAGCAGGGGTGACTGTGTAGTTAGAGAAAAGAGAGATGAAGGAGAGGAAGGATCCTGCAGGTTGACTCGTCAGTGACAGAGACAGATGGAGACAGATTAGACCAATCACAGGATGTGTAAATTGATTTGAAGGTCAGATGATGGTGAATAATTTAAAGATAAGGAAGGTGGGAACAATGTTCACTGTGTAGCTGGTTAGCAGAGCAGCATATATATATAGAGAGAGAAAAGGTGGGTAGATGAAAAAAGGGAATTGATGGAGTAAGAGCTTTAGACCACAGAGGTGGAAAGAAAGAAAATGAGTTTGAGCTCTGTGAGTATGGACCATGTTGTAATGCTTAATCCTGCCCCCTTTGTCTCTCTCTCTCTCTCTCTCTCTCTCTCTCTCTCTCTCTCTCTCTCTCTCTCTCTCACTCACACACACACACACTCACACACTCACACGCACACACTCACACACACACACATACATATTAACATCCACAAGTACACAAACACTCGCATTCACACTGCCACCATTCAGCACTGGCCCCGGGGATCAGTGTGTGGAAGTATTTGGAGATGGAGGGGGGCCAATGCTGCAATCGATTTCACACTTCCCTCCCTGTCGCCTAATTCACCTCTTGTTCTTCAACCCACACCACTCTCTCTCTCTTCCTCCTGTTGTCTCCTTAACAAGCAGAATGTGAGGCCCACTCACTGAAAGGAATGAATTAGTGGATGCTCGCTGATGAAGTAATGCTCTGTTGTTGCCAGAGGCTGCTGTGGTGAACGGTAGCTGTGACTGTGTCCCTGCATCAAATACTGTCTCTAAAATATAGGCTACCTTTGATTTAAAGTCTGTGTAAAGTAAGAATAAATATGTGTTCTGAGTTTGACATACCACAGAAAAGTGTGTTGTTAGCCACCCTGCCAAATTTGAATGATTAAAAAAAATCGCCAAATATATGAAATTAGGCTTCAAAGTTGTGTAAAACTTTTTCAAACGCTGTGGGAGTGCCCACCGAGTGAGTTTGCTGGAAACCCCCCCCCCCCACCAAGTGTCACCTGTCAATCAAAGTCACCGTCTCTACCAGAAACATGGACGCTACGTCTGATAGCTTTCTGCTGCTAACTCAGCTGCTAGCTCTGTCTCTCTGCTCTGCTCTGCTCTCTCTCTCTCTGCTCTCTGTCTCTCTGCTCTGCTCTCTGTCTCTCTGCTCTGCTCTGCTCTCTCTCTCTCTCTCTGCTCTGCTCTCTGTCTCTCTGCTCTGCTCTGCTCTCTCTCTCTCTCTCTGCTCTGCTCTCTGTCTCTCTGCTCTGCTCTGCTCTCTGTCTCTCCGCTCTGCTCTCTGTCTCTCCGCTCTGCTCTCTGTCTCTCTGCTCTGCTCTCTGTCTCTCTCTCTGCTCTGCTCTCTGTCTCTCTGCTCTGCTCTCTCTCTCTCTCTGCTCTGCTCTCTGTCTCTCTGCTCTGCTCTGCTCTCTGTCTCTCTGCTCTGCTCTCTGTCTCTCTGCTCTGCTCTCTGTCTCTCTGCTCTGCTCTCTCTCTCTCTGTCTGCTCTGCTCTCTGTCTCTCTGCTCTGCTCTCTGTCTCTCTGCTCTGCTCTCTCTCTCTCTCTCTGCTCTGCTCTCTGTCTCTCTGCTCTGGTCTGCTCTGCTCTGCTCTCTGTCTCTCTGCTCTGCTCTGCTCTCTGTCTCTCTGTCTCTCTGTCTCTCTGCTCTGCTCTCTGTCCCTCCGCTCTGCTCTCTGTCTCTCTGCTCTGCTCTCTCTCTCTCTGGTCTGCTCTGCTCTCTGTCTTTCTGCTCTCTGTCTCCCTATCATTTAAGTGTACAGAGCAGCAGGTTTGTGTGTGTGCTTGATCCACACACAGTGTGTGTGTGTGTGTGTGTGTGTGTGTGTGTGTGTGTGTGTGTGTGTGTGTGTGTGTGTGTGTGTGTGTGTGTGTGTGTGTGTGTGTATTTGTGCTTTAGAATGTAACCGCTGTGAAACAATTACAAAATAATATTTTATTCACAGCTTTGATCTCGCTCCCACCTCACGCTGTCTTTATTCACTCTCTAGCTCACTCGACCACCACTGCTCGCTCTCTCTCTCTCTCTCTCTCTCTCTCTCTCTCTCTCTCTCTCTCTCTCTCTCTCTCACTCTCTCTATCCCTCTCTGTCTTTGTCTCAGCTGATACATATTCTATACATGCAAATGTACAAATTTGATCTGTGTTAATAAAAAGATGAAAAAATAAATCAGTATTGAATCATGTTAAAATATTCTTCTGGACCATAAAATAGTGATTATGAATGTCTTTTTTTCCCATAAGAATAATCAAATATTTATTAATGACTGGGAATGTATGAATATGAATTGGTGTAGAGATGAATTATGAGTCAGAATATGAACAGTATGTGAGGGTGAACAGGATGCTGAAGTTCATAAAAATAACATTATTTAAACATGAAATTTCTTTGAGTTACTTCATGACGTTTGCCTCAGCTGCTTTTAGACATTAAATCTGAGAGCTCATTTTTGTATTTTATATATTTATATTTTAACATTTTTAGAGTATGGAAATCTATGGCATAGATCTAATTAAAATGATACTCTCCATTTGTGTGTGCAGAATGTATGACGAAATTCAAAAGAACATTTTCAAATTCAGTTTTCATTTTTAGGTTTTAAAATGAACAATTACTGCCAAAGGGAAAATTAAATGGGCTGTTTCCATAATTCAGATACAAAAGCCATTTATTCCAAGTTTAAATTGCACATTGTCTGCCAATGTGAAAATGACCAATCACATTCAGTTTCATTACCATTATGTCACTGTTGGACTTTTTAGTAGACCGACAGTGATTTGTCTCTTGTAGTCTCAGTGTGATACGTATGAACACTTTCAGTCTCTGCTTGAAGACATTCATGGTGTTACACACAAAATCCTGCTTACCTTCAGACCTGCACACACCTGACCAATTACTCCACATTCAGCCCACCACTTCATTTAAAGCAGTCCTAATTCTGCTACATATGTATATTATACTGGGGAAAAAATGAATGTGTTCAGTGTTGTTAGTACATACTGTAGTTGCACTGTATATGGAGTAGTGTGGTTTTGGCGTCTGATGAACCTTTCACACTATTGCAAGACCATTGAATTTTTTCAAATGTGTATCATCAGGACATTAAATAAGGGAAAAAAAAAAGGAAAAAATTCTCATAAAACACAGAGACAGGGTTGTGCATGAGGAGCATCCTGGCGGTTGACTGGTTAGAGCACGTGCCACATAATAGTAGCGTCCCTGGTTCGAATCTAGCCAGGGACCTATGCTGCAGGTCTTTCCCCTCTCTCTCTCCCTGTTTCCTGTCAGCCTCTCTGCCAGTTACTTTATAAATAAAGGCAAAAAAGTCCAAAATGAATCTTAAAAAAAAAAAAACAATCAGTGTGCTTCCCACCTCATCTTTTAGTATACATGTATTAAGAGATATTATAAATACCTTGAGAATAATTCATTGTTTCCAGCTGGGTCCTGTTCTTTGTTGATAGCAGGTCTCCTAAAATACAAAATCCTTGTGTTTTAAAAAAAGTACTATTCATGGAGCATCACCAGAGTAGAACACAGCGTGGTGTTCTGACACAAAGTCGAGGCCATTTAGAAGATTATTACAGTTAGTGCCAAGGAAATGAAGTGGTAATTGCAAAGTGAAGAGCACACAAGGTTTGAATATAATAGCTTTTTTTTCAAATATGTGTTAAAATATAAAAATATTGCCAGGCCCTGTGGTGTGAATGTGATAGACAGCTCTTTATCACTCTGCCCCTTAACCCTTAATTAAATCTCTCCTCTCCTCTCCTCTCCTCTCCTCTCCTCTCAGGACTTCTCCCTTCAGGTGGAACACTGGTACAAAGGAGCGAATGCTGATCAAAGTGACAGACAGAGAGCCCAGCTTCTTGGCCCACCAGGGGAACGGTTACTCCCCCTGTGACCCCCTCGCCCCTGGACCTCCCTCTGGAGGAGGCACCACCTCACGAACCCGCCGTTCCTCTGGAGGCAACCCGCCCTCCGAATCTGACGGCTCGCCCGTGCTCTACACTGACCGTCGTCAGTCTCCCTACCTGAAGCGGGCGGAGCTGGGCGGGACCGGCACCCAACGTCGTTCCTCAGCTGATTCCCAGCCTCCCTCCCCCCGCTACGCCTACGAGCCCCCGTTGTACGAGGAGCCGCCGTCGGAGTACCAGCCCCCGCCCATCTACGAGGAGCCCCCCACTGACATGCACCTCTCTGACTCCTCCTCCTTTTACGGCACCGGCAAGTCACCGGCTCGCAAGTCTCCGGCCCCCCTCTATCACTCCCCCAAGCAGGGCCAGTCCCCCTATGGCCAGCTGGTTCTGACCCGGCAGAAGTGTCCAGAAAAGACCCAGAGTCTGGAATACAGTCCTGTGGGGAAAGAGTACGTCAAGCAGCTGGTGTACGTGGAGCAGTCGTCTTCCAGCCCTCGCTTCAAGACCGCCGACCGTCTGCTGCGTTACGGCACAACAGGGGGCTACGGGGGCTCGTATGGAGGCTCCTATACCCTGCAGCACAGCCAGTCCCTGATCAGAGACCCCCGCCTACTGCTGGACTACAGTGGAGAGGGTGGAGAGGGAGGCCAGAGGTTACTTTATGAGGACTCCATATCCTGGACGTCCAGCCAAACCCACTCCCTCTCCTCCTCCTCCACTGGGGCTTTCTCTCCTGGCGGAAACCGCAAACGCAAAAGCCGCAAACCGTCCCTCCCCCAGGAGCTGGCTCGCTGCGGGGGGCCAGAGGGGGAGCTGGCAGGTACGGCATCGGAGGCGATGCTGGCCCAGGCTAGGCTGGCGTGGGAGGCCCAGCAGGTGATGAAACAGAGGAGCAGCTGGGACTCGGGGCAGGGAGGGGGGGTGGGGCAGGGTACCGGCTCCAAGGATGGCTACGAGAGTGACGGGGCGCTGCCTCTGCCGTTACCGGGACCAGTGGTGAGGGCATTCAGTGAGGACGAGGCGCTGGCTCAGAGCGACGGGCACCACTGGAAACGCAGCACCTTTGATCGACTGGGCTTTCCTCAGGCTCTGCTGGAGAAAAGCCTCTCTGTCCAGACCAACCTGGCCTCCCCAGAGCCTTACCTGCACCCTTCACAGGTACTGTTACATCCACATAACCCACTCTCAACATGACCTCCAGTGGTTTAACTGAACATCACACCACATCCAATAACTTCCAACCAGAGAGTGCACATCAACATTCTGTACAGAGCCACCAGCCAGCAGATTATTAGGAAACTGTCTGGTTTATTAAAAATACAAACATGTTTCTGTGGCTCCTTCATTATTCTGTCATCTGTCAGATAAATGAAGCTGATTAACTTGGCAGCTACAGAGCCAAAGTCATACTGTATACAACACACAAACACACACACACACACACACACACATATAGATAAAAAACCACTTGATGGGCCAGTCAGGTGTGATCATCCTGTGTCACAGCGCCACCCTGCTGGAAAGACCTGGATGTTCCATGTAACGCTGTGAGCCTTAGACTGGCTTATCTAATGGTTAATCTGCTGTCTGCTCCACCAAGATACACTGTCACTGCACCTACTCTCTCTCTCTCTCTCACACACACACACACACACACACACACACATACACACACATACACACCTAGAATAGAAAAACCAAGGATGCTCAGTGTGGTTATTGCCCTTGCATTAATTGTTTTATAATAATAGCACATTATCCAAGTTGGAAGAAATCCTTCATTTGCTAAAAGTTGTATTTTTCTCTAGAGAATTTAGTTGAGTGTGTGGGCAGAGTGAGCACAGCTCATCGTGAGATATTACATCCCTTACTGGTAATACATGACTAAATTATTAAATAAAATGATCTCCATGTCAGAAAGAAGCAACACATTTTTTGTCATTAATCATCATTATTAACATTCATTAAAAGCAGAAAAGGTTCATTCTTGACCTCGACAAAACATCTCACCTCAACATCTGTTTAGCAGCTGTTATGATTTTCATCAGCAGATGGAGTTGTCATGGGCAACATGTTCACACTTTCATTTTCTCTGAAGTTGCCCAGTAAAACAGAGCAAACTGGAAGCTGAAAACTGAACTGAAAACAAAACGATTAAATGGATGTTGGATGGAGAATGTTTGGTCAGCACAACAAACCTGTGCTAATCTTGGAGACATCTTGATGCATTTTCTGTACCAGTTTCATACTGTTAAATGTTCAGTGTGCTGATATATGCTGATATCTGAAAGTATGACATCATAACTGTCAAACTAAACTTCTAACCAGATCTAGTTACAAGTATTGAGAGATAAACACAGGGTTTAATGCAAAGTGTAACTTGGAGGAGACATAGAAGCATTTCTTGAAAACTTTGAATGGTGCTCTCATGTTTTCTGTCATTTATCATGGTGCAAAATGAAACCTAACAGACAGATGGAATGACAAACTAATCATCTTTGTGAGCTCAGAGAAAGCTGCAACAGAGCAGTCATGTCCCATTCCTGCAGCAGTCAGTGAAGTTGTATTAAGCACATTCAGTGAATTAAAATGATGCCTTGCTTTAACTCCTGAACGCTCCAGCAGGATTCCTGGAGATGCTGTTTTATTCTAGAAGAGAAGCTAGTTAGATTCTGGTACTGTGTCATACCACACTGTGCTCTCTGTACAGAAATACACATCACACCTCTCCCAAACTGGACACTGTACTACCCATTTATCATAGACTGCCTTAATCACATTCAGTGTTGTTCAACCTACTTATGGCCTCATAAATATGCAGCATTTGCATGAAATGATGCTGCATTAGAGCACTAGCACCTTTTTATTCCACTTGCAGCTCTGTACATGGTCTTTGGATAGTTCACTATAGAAACACTTGAAATGTGTGATGTGCTGCTTAGTCCTGGTCTGAGAACTCTGTGAGTTCACCTAAAAACCAAGCAAACCTGCATTTATTCACAAACACATGAATGGTCAGCTTGTTTCAGTGTCATGTGACAGATATGGAATGAACACATAAGCACAGGTTGGTGTGAAAAAGTTCCTTTATCTGAGCCCACAGTGGGCCTGTGGAGATAAGAGAGCTGGGAAGCACTTACCCAAGAAGAAAATAGGTTGTTGCTCCCCTCGCTGTCTTTCTCTGCTCCCACTCTGTCTTTGTCTTCCTCTTAAAATTCAGCAACGCTTCAGTTTGAAGCAGAAAGCTGCCGAGCAAAATCCACTTTTGGTAGAAAAGAAGAAAAAGCAGTGGAGAGTGAGAACAGAGAATGAAATGAACAGGAACATGGAGGAGAGTTTATTCAGCCACAGAGAAGGAGTGAAAAGTAGAAATCTTGTTAGATGACAGGCAGCATTACAACAGCTACATGCTAGAAACCACTAGCACGGCTGTGTGGGAATAATGAGACTTCATCTGTATTCTACACAAAGCTCAGACAACAGCTAGACATGAGTTCAGCACAGACATGTCAAGAGAGAAACATTGCATTTGTTAAAGGAATAGTTCAACATTTTTAATTCATACAAGTACATACATATAGTTTCCTGTCTGTAGTTAGCCTAGCTTAGCTCCTGCCCAGAGTTTGACAAGACTGGTGCATTCTCTAATGACTCTAATACTTCTGTTAGTACACAGTGTACACTCTGTACTTACTTGTGTAGTGCACAAATTTGGACAAGTTAGTGTTGTGTCAAATCAAACATGGCTGTTGTGCACTTACCAGAAATGAGCATTAGCTAGTTAGCAAGCTAGCATTAGCATTCACGTTATTATTTGTGGTACCAAATTATTACAGACTAAACCTACTGATGGCTCATATTTGACAGCTGTGCAAAAAATACATGTGTACTTTACATTTGTATAATGCAGTAATGTTCACCTGATGATACCCAATATCAATATATATATACTCTATACCTCGCTTTGTGGAAGAGACTGAAGGCATCAGGCTTGACTTGACATTACTTTCCCAACAAATTAACACATAGATATAAATGTCCTGAGTTGTTATTTATTATATAATATAATAAATAATTGTGCCTACTGGCATGCTGCACGTGCTGCTGACGCATGACATGCACATGTCACAAACATAGAGTTGAAGTGAATAGATCAACCCCATTATTATTTCATAATGTCATCATGTCAGACATGTGAGTGAGATGTAGTACTCAGGTCTCAGGATTCGAAAATACATTAAATCTAATTAAAAACAAGCTAAAATAGGCTAAACAACATATAAGACTAAAACATCATATAATTAAAGTGCAATAGTTTTAAAAAAAGATAAAGTGCAGTATCACAAACAGGATGGTCAAACAGTTTAACAGTCTCACAGCATCCGGGACAAAGCTGTTTCTCAGAGGTTTTTGCCCGGATGCTGCGTAGCCTCCTGCCTGAGGGGAGAGGGACAAACAGTCAAACATTTACTAAATGACATTCTTTGTGGTATTAAAAAAGTCTTAAACGTTTAATTTAGTGAACGCTGCAGAGACCCTGTAAATAGTTCCACTCATGCCAACTGATAGCAGCCTCACCTGTCCTATCCTACACCATAAAAATGTTCTTGTAACTATGTTACAAGAACATGTTCATGTTTTAAATAACTTTTGCTGCGTCATGTTTTGTTATCATAGACTGAGTAATAAATGGTTTCTTTGTTACACTGAAATAACTTTGTGGATATTGACGTATTAGCACGTCAGTATTAATCCCAGTCAGCTCCATCTGAGCTCCAGACAAACTTTCAACCCTTGCTGTGCAGCAGCAGAGAGATGAAAGACATTTCCTGCTTCTTCTTCTTCTCCTCATCATCACTGTCTGTCTTCCTCTGCGGGTCAGTCGGAGGACCTCGGAGCCTGCGCCCAGTTTGAGACCAGTCGAAATGCCAGGAATATGATGCCGAGCGCCAGCTGTGGCGTGTTCCCAGAATTCTCCCTGAGAAAGCCCTCCTCAGAGACCGACATAGAGAACTGGGCGTCTAAGCACTTCAACAAACACACACAGGTACTGATTTCCATGACATCATAATCATCACCATGTATCTGTTAGTGATTCACCTCCCTGTCTAATGTGTTGATATTTTCATATATAATAATGTCCTAACCCTAATGCATAATTATCTTGCTTATGTCATCTCAACTTTTTCTTTCTTTATTTATTATTTCAGTATTAACACTGTGTCAGATTAAACTCCCACTCTTAATGTCTTGCACAGTGTTACACTGTTATTGGAAAGTGTTAAATATATTGTTTCACTGATCAGCTGATCACTAATCAGGCTTAGCCACAAAAAAAGCAAAAAGAAAACACAGCAGGCATGAGTTCAGCTTGAAGGCTCATTCTCCTTCACCTTGGAAACAGCAGCTTGACAAAACAGTTCCTCAAGTTGTCATAGAGATGGTATCATATACCATCATCACCAAAGATGAGATACATCATCTCCATGACAACTGAGGAAGGCCAAGACATGTGGTTAAAGGAATGAAAATAAGTTGAACCCTTTGAGTTTGAATTTATCTGTAATGTTTTTATATCTTTATTGAAGTTTGTCTGCTTCGAGCTTTAACAACGATTATAACCATCCAGCCAGAAACACACAATCACATTTCCTTCTTAATCAGGTTGACAGAACACACACACACACGCACACACACGCACACACACACACACACACACACACACACACACACACACACACACACACACACACACACACACACACACACAGAAAGAATAAAGGACATAAATAAATCAAGTCCAGCCAAGATGAACAATGTGTTTAGTGTGTTTATGACTGTCAGTCCTTAATTAATTGAATTAATCCTTAATTAAATGTCATGGTAAGTGCTGGCTCATTTCTCCTGGTCAGTCTTTCTTGCTTCCATTCAGCTTTGCTAAAATAGCTCAAATATATTGAGGGTTGATGAATTCTAAATAATTTCCAGTCATCTGTTATTTTTCTCAAACATCTCTGTACCACTTCTAAAACATGCATACTCATTTCTGTAATACATTTAATATTAGAACTATAGAAGAATTATAAATGCCCTTATTAGTTTTACAGCTCTGAGTAGTGATTATGATGTTTATCTGTTTGGTGTGTTTGAAATATTTTAAAGCTCAAAGAACAAATATTCCCGTCCAAAAGAAAAGAAGATGCATGTTTCCCCCCCAGTGGATTACTATCTGTTTTCTTCTGTATAACGCTCTGTATTGATCTGCCGTTGTGATTTTAATCTTTTAGCTGTGTCTTCACACACTTTCAAAACATTTCATTAACTACAACACTCTACTGTCGTCCGCTGATGTGCTTTTCACAGTTAAAACAAGTCTTTGACAGACTATAGATTTGAAGTGCTCCAGCCTCCTGTACATTAGAATGGATCTTGTTTTTGTCTCGTGTCAGGGTCTGTTTAGAAGAAAGGTATCCATTGCCAACATGCTGGCTTGGAGCAGTGAGCCAATCAAGAAGCCCATGATCGTGACCTCAGATCGCAGTGTAAAGAAGGAGGCAGTGGACATCTTTAAGCTCATCCAGACCTACATGGGAGACCGTCGCTCCAAGGTGGACCCCCTCTGTGTGGCTCTGGAGGTGTGTAAATAACCACTACTACTCAGACTCATTCACCCATGCACACAGCATGGGTTAATATCTAACCTGTCCCTCTATAGTGATTTTACCTTGTCTTCATGTCCTCTATGTGAACTTGGGAAATCATTTTCAGGTTCCAGTAGGACTCCAAGCTGAGATGAATCCTCATATGGAATGTGTATATAAGTTTTTAAGTGACTCTCCTCCTCTCTGCAGTACTTCACACTGTGAGCTGTGTGTCCTTGTTCACGGAACGGCTGCAGGAGTGCACACTTTTATAAAACCTGGGCACCTTCCTTCCAAGAAAATCTATTTCTAGGTGAAGCTGATTGGATAAAAGAGACAGACGGCAGACAGACAAAGCTTAAAGGCCGTGTAAAGTGAATTCAGACATTTTCTTCTAAACACATTAAATTGGTCATAAATGTATTTCTAAAAAAGGTGTAAAAAGCATTTCAACCATTTAGATTTGAATTGTGGAGCTAGGCTTCACTAACTGTGTTTCAGGATTTCTGTGTTCAGGATTTAGTGGGCAGGTCTGAAAATCACCACCACATTACGTAACGTGGCGTGATTAGCATAAACCTGCTGCTGTAGAGGTATAAATACATTCAGCGCACACTACTACTACTACTACAGTCTACAGTTAGCCAGTTAGCTGAGTTAGCCGCCGAGCTAGCAGCTGAGTTAGCAGCAGAAAGCTCTCAGACATAGCGTCCATGTTTCTGGTAGAGGTGGTGACTTTTGACAGGTGACACTTGGTAGGGGGCGGTGTTTTAGCGAACTCGGCGGGCACTCCCACAGCGTTTGGGAGCAGAGAAAGAGACTGAGTTTTACACAACTTTGAAGCCTAATTTCATATATTTGCCGATTTTTTTAATCATTCAAATTTGGCAGGGTGGTGAACAACACACTTTTCTGTGGTTTATTCTTACTTTACACAGACTTAGAGATAGACCAATATTTTATAAAGTTGCAGATAAAATGATATGAATGATGGCTCCAAAAAGAATGCTAATGCTGCCTGTTTCTGTTGAAAGTCAGCAGAAGTTTGCCCACATGACATATTGAAATGTAGACTTTGGGGTAGCATCAGAATTGATAGATACACATTAGTATTTCTAATGCAATGAATGATATAAGAAATACATGAAATATATTTAAAATCAAATGTTCTATCATCTGTCATTTAAAATGTTCATCTGTCAATAATGTCTGTAACATCGTTTATGGATATGTTCAGGGTGTTTGTATATAGAAGTATGTGTGTAGATTGTGTTGCAGTCTGTACAGTGTTATTGGAGTGTATTCAGCAGCTCTCTCATCATTTCTGCGTAAATCTCAGTCAATCTCCATCATACACTTTTGTGAAGGTTCTTTTTATAAAAACAAGATTTCAGAAGATAATGGACGTAAAAACAGCCTCACACACAGCTTTTGCAGGCCATGGCCATTTTAGAAAATTTCCAACATTTCTCATCAAGTGATGACTTGATTTCTTTAATTTTGCTTAGTAAGTATTTGACACAGCAGTAATTCCATGTAGTAGTAGTTTCAGTAGTTTGCTTCTTGTGGTCTGGGCAGTTTTTTGTCTGATGTATCTAATTTGGCCATGAAATAACCTCTACATTGTAATTACATACTGATTTTAGCTATATATATGTAAACTATCATCACCACTTCATTAAGTGTACAACTACAGTACCTATAAAAATGTAGTCACCATCCATTTTTTTCTTTGTAAATTTCTTGTCAATAAAGCCAAATTATACTGACCATGATTCCATTTATAAAAGCAATAAAAGGCAAAGACATCCTTTTTTTATAAGTACTGTAAATGCAGTACATGAGACAAGAATGTTTTACTGCAATCATGAATTTTCATTGATACAGATGAGCTGTATCAATGAAAATATTACACTATGTTGCAAGATGAAGTAACCTTTCAGATCATAAGTGACACAATGATATGCAGATATGGAGATGTATTATTTGACAGCTGTACTCAGTTGAGCTGGCTCTCTGTCTGTCTGTCAGGTGGTGGTCCGCGGTTGGAGCAACCAGGGTCTGCGTGATGAGCTCTACATCCAGCTGTGCCGTCAAACCACCGAGAACTTCCGCTACGACAGTCTGGAGCGAGGCTGGGAGCTCATGGCTATTTGCCTTGCCTTCTTCCCCCCCACACCCCGCTTCCACACCTACCTGGAGGGCTACATCTACCGACACATGGACCCCCTCAATGACACCAAGGGTGAGGGGGCAACACGCCCACCCACAACAACATTTTCACTATGTATTATAGGAGCTACATGTACATACCTCAGCCCAAGCTCTTCCTGAAGCCTCCTCTGTCTCTGTCTCCTCTGAGACACATTTAAGATATTAGAACATTCTTGATAATAGTTGACCTCAATCAGTCTGTGGGTCAGTAGCTGGAGGATGGAGGAACGAGGACAGGAGGAAGCACAGTGGCACCTGTAGTTAACTATTACTGCTCAAACAGAGCCTGGAGGAGTGTTGTAGACAGTCACATTACAGACGGGACCTTTTCTCATTTACAGACGATCTGTCTACCATGTCTCCTGACTGATTCTGTGGTCAAGAATGAACTTCTACACATGCTATTTGGTGGTTTTGGCTTTCTCATCAGTTCAGTCTATTGCTCTCCATATATGCAGATGTTGCTATTTGAACACATCTGGTCAGTGTTTTGGACATTGTTCTCATGGTCACAGAATCTACTATACTGTATTACTTCTATATCACCCAGATCTAATACATGATCCTGTTAAAGCACAGGTTCACACATTTTCAAATGTGTCCTAAAGCAGCAGTCATGTGTTCATATGAACAGTGAAAGAGGTTTTCTTCTCTGTAATCATTCCTCCTGTTCATATTGACTATTAGAAGATTTCTTTCAAATGTGCTTTCAATGGAAGTGATGGAGGACTAAATCCACAGTGTGTCCACACACTCATTTAAAGTAGATGATCAGCTTCTATTGAGCTTCATCTTCAAACATAGAAGATGAAGATTTGACTCATTTGCATGACTGAAGCTTCATATTAGCTTCAGATCAACTTTTAAACACATGTTTACACAGAAGGAGGGTTAGGGTTAGGTTGCCACATCACATGTCAAACTCCTCAATATGATCATACAGATGTAGCATTTAGAAGATATTAAGGGAAAAGATGGTTGAGGTTTTAATAATGGGAGTATTGATCTGAAGCACACTGACGAGGATCTTTGGGGAGCTGCAGGATGAAATATCAGGCAAGAGGGAAACTGATCCAGATCACAATCCAGCAAATATCTTCAGACCGGTTCTTCTAAGCAGAAAATCAATGAACTGCATTAAACCTAAACCCCATATTGAATATCAGGTGCAGCAGAAAGCTGTGTAATGACAAACATGGAGGCCAACATGTTGGCTACAACTCTAACTTCCCACAATCATCATCTATGAGTAGGAGACAAAGTGAGAGACATTCCCATCATGTGTCGTCCATTCAGGTGCATTTTAATGGTGTTCTGCTCTGTGGCAGGCAGAATACAGCTGTACTGGTGCTCTGCTGCCCCCTACAGGTGAACATGATGAATAGGTGGCTGAGTGCTGATATAGGACTAATGTTTTTAGTCTGTCCTGAAGCAGACAGAAACATAACTACTGATATGAGGGTAATGTGAGTATACTGCTAGGCCTTCAGTGTTGCTAAACTGCACATCATGCCTAACCACAGATTAATTCCTCCAACTAGGAATTTGAAATATTTGTCCTCCTAACTAACATTTTAGATTTGATCAGAAATATCAGGAAATACTGAAAATATGTCTCTTTCAGTTTTTCCATTTTAATGAGATTTAAAAATCAGAGCAAAATATCAAATTTGCTCGTTCTTCTTTAATAATCTTAATAATCTCCACTTACTGTTAACATATGAGCCAGTTCTGTTTGAAGGCTCTGGAACAAGACCTTGAGTTAACATAATTTTGTCAGTACTGTTCCCAGAGTCAATAATGAACATTCAGGCTCATAAACCAGTTCTTTTTATGATGAGGGTAATAAAGCAGGGACATGTAGAGGTTAGCAAATACATAAAAGACCATTTTTGCAAATAATTAAATGGATATACAGTATGTCTGGAATGACTCCTTTTGCCTAACCTTAACCCCTAACCCTTAAAGGGATATTATAATGTATGCATTTAACACAAATCCATGACTGAGGTTGGTCTAAACATGTGTTAAGATATTGTAAACATGTGTTAGATAAACCTCAAAGGGGGCTGAGCAGCTACTATTCATAAAATCAGGCTTATTTCAGTCTGTATTATGAAGTTTTATGGATGAAAAGCGCTGTGAGTCCTTCTCTTTTTAACACCTGAATCATTCTAATGTTCTCTTCTGTCTCACTGCAGGAGTGGCCATCAGCAGCTACGCCAAATACTGCTACAGGAAACTGACAAAAGCTGCTCTGACTGGAGCCAAGAAGGTAAGAAGCTCTGTCTCCGTCTGTCTTCATGGTGTCTCTTCTGCTGAGATCAAACACTGAAACTAATATTTCATTTAGTATGTATGAGCATACTGTCTGCACACTTTTACCCCTGTCTCTACTCTCTGTACTTTTAGGATGTGATGTTTAGTCCACACATGCAAATACACATCATTTTTTATTGACACTATTGTATTTTCAAGAGGAGTTAACTGTATGTATTTTTTTAAATACGTTTATTGTCATTTTCTTATTTTCTCCCCTAAAGACACATACAGTAACCTAGCAACAATGCAACACGTTGACCAAAGATACATACATTATATCCAGTACACATACGCTTACACACACACACATGCACACACGCACACATACACACACTCAATTTAGCATCATCCTTAAATAAAATAAACCGTTCACAATTTCTTTTCCAGGTAAAGCCAACATTTCCATCTACAATAATCTTGATGGTAGAATAAAGTCATTTCACTTGGCCTTAGGGTTAAAAGTTAGTCTCTCCAGCTCGATACAGGTAGATAACTCCTTCATCCACATTCTCATTGATGGAGCGTCCATACTCTTCCAGTATAGTCCAATAGCTCTCCTGGCTTAAAGAAGAGGAGGAGAAGGTTTGGCACACTGTCTTTATTATGAATATTATTTACAACTCACTTACAATCTTATTTAGAATCACATTCCACGTCTCTTAAAGATTTGTTCTTGGTTCCAAGTTTTGCATCTTGTGAGCAACATCTGGAAAGCTTCCCGGTTGTGCAATACATAGAATCATTATGCAGTTACAAACACTGCTGTAAATGAGTCAGTGAGTCAGAGCTCAGGCAGATCCCTGCTGTGTGTGTGTGTGTGTGTGTGTGTGTGTGTGTGTGTGTGTGTCAGCCAGGCCACATCTGTTGACATGCTCAGTGACACCCTGCATTTAGTTTCTATGAGAAACAGTTAAAGGTTGCTAAATTGGAGTGGTGAGATTCAGAGAGGAAAAGTGAAGCTCTTGTAAAGTGAGGATAAGAGTCAGACATCTGTGTTCCTTCTTTCCTGGAACACAGCATACAGTACAGTTAGCTTGGTAGACCACATTTTCCCACTTTGAATTTTTCATCTTGAGCTTGATGCCTCAATTTCAACTTGATCTTTTATCTAAATTTTTGAATTTATGAACTCTAAAAACATGTGCATTCTGAAATGTTACTGTGAGGAATTCAAAGTACAAAATGCAGTATTATATTTACTGCTATATGTACAGTACAGTTTCAACGTATATCATACTCTGGCATTCTGTTATTTATAAGACTGAAATAATTGAAATCATAATTTTCTCTAATATACTTTGTGTGAGTGTGAGTGTTAGAAATGCCGTATGTTGACTGCATGTGTTGTGTGTGTGTGTGTGTGTGTGTGTGTGTGTGTGTGTGTGTGAGTGTGAGTGAGTGTTAGAGATGCTGTATGTTGACTGCATGTGTTTTTTGTGTGTGTGTGTGTGTGTTGGCAGGCAGGCAGGCAGGCAGGCAGGCAGGCAGGCAGGCAGGCAGGCAGGCAGGCAGGCAGGCAGCAGCTTGGCTCAGAGCCTATGAAGCATGTAGTGCCAGAATCTCAGCAGGCCTCTAACACAGATCATTTGTCACTTTTAGGGCTACACAGCACAGCCGGGTGTTTGACTGCTGTTAACCTGCTAATCTCTGACAGCTCTTTAATGGGCTGTGTGTGTGTGTGTGTGTGTCAGTGACATCTGAATACTGCTTTCCACTGGTCTGACCCACATCTTTCAAGTATTCAAGCTGCACTGCTGTAATAACATGACATGTAACAGTGTGTGTGTGTGTGTGTGTGTGTGTGTGTGTGTGTGTGTGTGTGTGTGTGTGTGTGTCTCCAGGGTTTGCAGAAGCCCTGTCTGGAGGAGATCCACCATGCCAGGAACGCCATCTTCAGTCCCTCCATGTTTGGCTCTTCCCTGGAAGAGGTGATGGCGCTTCAGAAGGAGAGATACCCAGACCACCAGCTGCCCTGGGTCCAGACTCGCCTCTCTGAAGAGGTTCTGGGTCTCAACGGAGACCAGACAGAGGGCATCTTCAGGTGAGAGAGCAGGGAGCAGAGTGGCTTGTGATGAGAACGTACATGTGTTGTTTCTAACCACACTAACAGACTAGTAGATGGGATGTTTTAACACTTCATTTACAACATTTAACAACATTACCAGGAGACACAAAATGTGCACTTCCACAAGTCTCTCATGGCTGCTCAGTCTTATATTATTTGGAATCCAGCAATGAAAAATGAGGGGCGAATTTAGCATCATGAAAGCAGAAAACAGAGAAGGTTCGGGTTATAATAACCTTTTGATACCATTGTATATAAGTTCAGCATTTTTTAGTAATTTAATGTATTTGCATTTTGTAACTATGTCTCTATAGTTTATTGAAGTGAAGTTACTGTCCATGATTTCATTAGATTTACTTTATTAAAACATTGTGACATGATGAATCCTCAGCCCACAGTGTGTTTAGATGTGATTTAGCAGGAGTCTGAGAGTGTGTACCTCTCCTCAGACACACACCTTAGAAAAAGTCAGTCTCGCTCAATTCCTGGATGCCTGTGGGAGTATGATAATATTTGATCCCATAGACTCTCAACAACTGAGCCAGGATAGCCTGATATTATTGTCTGACAATCTTCAGACTGCACCAAGTACATTAAAAGGTCTGTGTGAAGACTTTTATTACTTTCTGACTCTGGGAAAGAGAAAAAACTGTAAAATTCCCCAAAACTACACCCTTTAAACTAATCTCTATAACCAAATCACACACCTTGAAGCTATTCTGTGTGATCTCCTTTTGATAACTAATGTAATTACTAATGTAATAATGTATCTCTTCCATTCACTGAGCCTCCCCTGAAACTGTTTAGAGCCTCTCTGGGGAGACCCGCCTCTCACTTTGAAAATCTCTGCTTTAAACCAATCAAAACCAGCCACTTTATGAACATTTGTTCTGTCAGACACAAAGCGTTAAACAATTAAAGGTCAACCATGTAGAAACCAGGTGATGAAGAGACTAGAATGTAACCAGCCTGTGACCTTTGACCTCCAGGGTACCAGGTGACATAGATGAAGTCAATGCCCTCAAGCTGCAAGTGGATCAATGGAAAATCCCCACAGGGCTGGAAGACCCACACATCCCAGGTAAACACACATGCATACACACACACACAAGCACACGGTTGGGGAGATGACTTCTGGTTTCTTGGAGTCATGGGATTATCAGTGTAAACTTGCCTCACTTAAGACTCCATGACAACTGAGCAAACTCCACCTGCTGATACAGACTGATGCACCTGGAAGCTCTGTAAAAAAGCTAAATAAGTGTAACAAATTACAAATGCTTTGTAGTCTTTGTCAGCAGTGCATAATTCACTTGTACTTTTCGATATTTTCAGATTCTTTTAAAGCCAAGAATCTATCTCTGTGTTGATTTATTTATGGAGAGAAAAAGAGGATGTAGGGTTAGAGGTCATCCAGCCCGCCAGATGACACATGGAAGTCTGTGATGTTATAGATGTAACGTCTAAAAAGAATGCTTGAAGAAATCCTTCACAGTTCAAAGTATGATTGAAAAAGGCCAGAATATGAGTCAGAAAATTCTTCAAAGTTCTTCAAAGTGTTGAACAGTCAATATAAAAACTTCAAGAAAGACTTCTTCTGCTGAAGATCATCAATCCAAAACTCCACAACAGCCACTAAAAGAACCTTGGTTGGATTGTAGGAGTATTTCTGTGCAAAAAGTTGACAGAAAAACAGATCAGTCAGAGTTTTTTGTATGTAACACAAGCTTCATTTGATGTCTGTGCAGATTGATCTGTATCATCTGTTTTTTAAATGTTTTATTTAAAACTCTGCATCCTCCTGTGTGTCCCTCTCAGCCTCTCTGCTGAAGTTCTGGTACAGAGAGCTGGAGGAGCCACTCATCCCTCATGAGTTTTATGAGGAGTGTATCAATCATTATGACAACCCAGAGGCAGCTGTCAACGTGGTGCTGGGCCTGCCGCACATCAACAAACTGGTGCTCTGCTACCTCATCCGCTTCCTACAGGTAACACACACACACACATACATACACACACACACACACACACACACACACACACACACACACACACACACACACACACACACACACACACACACACACACACACACACACACACACACACACACACACACACACATACACACACACACAATAGTGAGGCCAGGTCATAGCCCCATACTGATGTACAGTAGTTATCAGCATCATACTGGCTGACTGTGACTAGTGTTAGTGACACTTTAGTTTACTTACACATGTATTCATCTCCATTTGAAATAGTGACAAGCCAAAACACAGTGTAATGAGGCTAGTGGCATGCTGTGATAGACTAAGACATCTGTCAGTAAAACCAACATGGTTGCAAACATAACTGTTTCAAGTTTTTTTCAATAATCTGCCACTGAGACACACAGTAGCAGGAGTGCAAGTGATCCGTTTTGTTGGCGACAGCAGTCAGTGGCCATTAGAGGAATCACAGTTTAAAGTATTTAAGCAGTAGCAAATTATAAAACAGAAATATTCCTCACTGGGCCGATGATAAAAAGTTTAAACTGATGTGGACTTTTTCACTTCTCATCTGAGTCTGTGTTAGTGAGCATATTTCCTTTTGAGGGAAACTTTGAATATATGTTTCTTCTGGTGGACTCTATCCAGCCACAAGGTTTTATTTGTGCAGGTTTAGAAATGTTAATCAATCAATCAATCAATCTTTATTTGTATAGCGCCAAATCACAGCAAAAGTCATCTCAAGGCACTTTACACATAGAGCAGGTCTAAACTGCACACTTCAGGTTTAACTTTAAAGAGACCCAACATTCCCACATGAGCAGCAGTTGGCAAGCAGCAAGAAAACACTTCCTTTTAACAGGAAGAAACCTCAGGCAGAACTGGGCTCTAGGTGGGCGGCCATCTGCCTCGACTGGGTGGGGTTGAGAGGAGAGAGAAAGAGAAAGAGGGAGAGAGGAAAGAGAGGCACAGTGACAAACAGCATTGAAAATAACAGGAGTATGAATAATATCACAGCAGCAGCATGCATGGTCCCGCATTTCTGTCGCTGAGTTTTCTGCATCCACCCAAATACAGTGGAGCTAAATACAATGTAGTTGGTACAGCTCTAAAAGACTGAAAGTAGACAGTGTGTGTCTGTACACACTAGTATGAATCTATAAAAACATGACGCTGTTGACTTTCTCAGTGTAAATGTTCAATTCTGTGACTGGCACAATCAGAATGCTGTTCATCTCCATTGTATCAGAGTAAATGTACAAATCTCAGGGTTTACATGCACTGTAGTAACCTGGTTACTGCAAATCTGTGTATATAAGATTTCTCTCCTATCACCTCCTTTATAAATGTGCCTTTCATTTTTCAAATGTTCAGCAGTAGATAGTTATTTTAAACATGAGGACAAATCGCCCTGCGTAAGTGATCTCTGCTTTCATCCAGCTGCTGTTATTTTGTTATGCACATTAGAAACCTGGTTAGGTGTGTACATGGTTTAGTAATCAGCTTCATCCAGGGGTAACCAGGTTTCTCTAACCCTCTATCCCAGTAGTACTCAAATACAAGAATCAGGGGTCCACTTACCACATTTCCAGGAAGGGTGCATTACATGATGATATTTCAGTACAAATCCCTCAGAGCTCTGTACATGCACGCATTTGTTTATTAAGTAGAAATTTCTACATAACCTTGCTAAATGATGCACCTACTGATGTGCCACTCAATGTGCCACTCAAAAGCAGTCTGGGTCAGTGCTGTGCTTAAATGTTGCTAGTCTAGATTCAATTGTTATTTGGTCTCGATCAAAGTGTGTATGCGTATGTGTTGTTTGCATGACAGTTAAGATATCAGCTTATATGCAGAAAGCTGACTGTAACCTGTAACCAACTGTTTATGGCGCATGTAAGCATACTGAGAGACAGATATCTCACAGCCTGAACATACACAACCCAAACTCTCTGTAGTAGTATCTGTGTATTCCAGAAGGAAGTGAGAAATTCTGTTGTGTTTCTTTGTGATTTCTGGTGAAGCACTGAAACACTTTAAGCTCTGGTTGTGTGTGTTCTTACAGAGACAAATGCTTTCAGCCACCAATCAAATGAATCTTATATGTCAAATTATACATAAAAAATGTTGATATATTACTATTTACGAAACTAATACTCTTTTCCAAAACTGTGCCAAACAATTCCTGACCAAATATCTATGGTTCAGATCAAAATGATTGTGCTAGTTTAACCCAGGGAACATTAAACTGTGTTCAATCTAATCTGACTTGAGGCAACCTGTAGAACACTGTGCTGAATGTTGTGTGTGCAGGTATTTGCCCAGTCTGCCAATGTGACCATCACCAAGATGGATGTGAACAACCTAGCCATGGTCATGGCTCCCAACTGTCTGCGCTGCCAATCTGACGACCCCCGAGTGATCTTTGAAAACACCCGCAAGGAAATGTCCTTCATCCGGGTGCTCATCCAGCGGCTGGACACCAGCTTCATGGACGGAATCCTATAGCCCCCCCACCCAACACACACACACACACACACACACACACACACACACACACACACACACACACACACACACACACACTCACACATATATACACACACCACCCATACTTTACCCCAAGCCTCCCCTATGCTTCCTTCAACCCCCCCCCCCTCCCCCAACACACACACACACACACACACACACACACACACACACACATACTCCCCAGCACAGGAACATCATCAACTCACAGTGTTGCTGCTGGGTGAATACCTTGCATCTCCAACATGTTTACTTTTCTGGAACTAACAGTAACTGCCTTGATTTGAGTTCTTGATTTGAGTTTGTCCTCTGTTGACTTTTAGTTTAACAAGCTGTTTCTCTGTAGATGTAGTTCTTTAATTTCCATTTAAATAAGAAAAACACCAATATTTGAGTTTCAATGTTTTCATACGACAACAGTACTGTGTGTGCCTTCACATGCATTAATACAGTCTACACATACAATCTGGAAGAATTAACAGGGATCTCATTACATATGTTAGTTGCTCTGGCACACTCACTATAAAGTTGAAATCAAGCTCATTTGTTTTCTATGAACTGATTTTCATTGTAGTTTTCCCCTGCTTAAACAAACTAACACACACGCAAACACACACATATCATTGTGTACAAGACCATCTAACACAAAGCAAGAATGACCACTAAAAGACATAAATTGAAACATACATTACACACATTTTCTGCCACACACGTTAAACAGTCACACACACTCTCACCATAGGCTTCTGCATCAGATAGACAGACGAGCTGCACTCTTCCATCAGTACTTCTATCAGTTTCATGTTAGATTTCTGCCTCAGACACCACATTGAAAGGTGAAACTGTGTCCAACATGTTGTATCACTGGCAGCAAACTGCATCAACAGCACTTCTACACTGCCACAACCTGGTGGGTGCAAAGGACTTCAACAGGCTTGTTAGTCCTCCTGGCATTTTGTCCCTCTGGCATTGCTAAATTATGTATTGTCACCATGTTGTCTGGGTCAGCCTCAGCATTGCAAAACTGTGCCATCTTAACTTCATTCTGTCTTGTCATGTCATGTCTGCTAGCAAGCTGACTTTAAAAAGTGTAGCTGCAAAAGAAGACATTGATAAGGTGATGTGTCTGTTGGTCACTTAGCCATCAGGTGAGGAGAACATGGACACCATGTCATCTATAGCTGTGTTGTGACTTGAATTTTTCAGCACTATGTTGAGTTAGCAGATATAAACTCTGCTGCAATTGTTCATTCTATATTGTTGCTTTTCTGTTAAATACACATGAAATATGAGGTTATGTTCATGTTAATTTGTCGACATGGGCTGCCACTCATCTTACTGAACAGTTGGTGTTTTCCTGCAAGTTCATTTTCTGCATTGTTTCAGTGAGCAAAATCGTTATAGCTCAGTTTTGAAGGTGTATGAACCACAGTTTCTTTATATTACATTAAGTGTACATACTCACACACTCCTCATACCACATTTCTATACTAACAATATACATAGTGATCTTTGACATGACACAGTATGATAAACTGAAGAATTTGGACAATACTGCACTGTTCTTCTCTGTGCTAACAGCTTAGCATTAACTATACTCAATGATAGCAGGCTCAGTGCTTAGACTTTATTATACACTATGTGAAGTGTTTTCATGTGCAATACAAATGATTTTAAACAAAAATGTCATTTTGTAGCTACAGTATATTAAGTCATAATAAGCAGCTGAGTGGAGAAACTTTTCTGGTCAGTCAACTAATAAGCTATGAGCTACCTATAGACTGTTTATTGTTTCATTTGTTAGCAAGCTAACTGTTATGACTACAAGGCTAGCATGAGGAGAACCATCTTAAAATAATGTATGAACACTGCCAGTTCAGAATAACCACAGGCTTTCTTGTGTTTCCATTAAATGAATTCAGCATTATACTATGTTGACTGATAGCGTGCTAACACTTGTGAGCCAATGTAACTTTTGATTGGCAGCAGCCACTTTGGCTACAAGTGATGAAGCTAAATGCTAAAACATAGTGCAACAGTGCCCCCAAAGTCAGTAAATTGACTCCAAAATTACAGAGAAATATATATCTAAAGTATGCTAAGTTTAGCCACAAGTGTTCTGAACTGAGCAACAGTGTGAAGTATTTCTTGTAAATTCAACATACTGTATGTGGGAGGATGGTGGTGTTACTTATTTCAAAGGTTATATATTCTCACATTAAACATGCACTATGGTTAGCAGTAGTGTTATTATGTTGACTGTACAGTACAGTAATTGCTACACTGACACTTAGAGTCAGTAAGCTACAGTACAGCTGGAGTTTGGTGTCCATGTTCTAATCACTTCACATAGGGACAGGCAGTCACATTACATGGAAGACCAACCAAAAGCTACACTATCATCTTCAGTATTTACTTCTCCCTTACTGGTTTGAACTGTGCAAACTAAACAAAATCAACCAGCAGCTGTTGCCTTGGCTCCGTCATAGATGATGGTCTATCCTTGGTTGTACAAAGGTTGTACAAACAGATGTCACTCCTATCTTGTACCATTCGGTCATCATGGAAAAGCGTCTGACCCCCCCCCCCCCCCCCTCCATGCTCATGAGCAATACAGTAGGAGGGATGCAGCAGCACTGCCAAACACACCACTACACACTCCTACTTCAGAAGTTCCAGCTCACTCACAAAAACCCTCCGACCCCATTGTCCTCCCTACCCACCTGACCCTACCAGACCCCACCTGACCCCATCAGACCCCACACACATATACACACATCTAACCACACAAACTTTGACTGACTCCACCCTCACCCACCACTGAGCCCCAACAGGCCTTTTGCTCACTAATGATTTGTGAATGTGTCTACCTGTCTGCGTGCTTGTCTGTCCTCCTGTCATTGTTTACAAAATCAAAATGTACCTGTCTCTTGCATCCATACAGTCTTTTGTCTATGAGCAAGTACTGTTGTATTAATTTTGAGATTTTTTGCTGTATTTAACAGAATTTCTGTTTTTTTAACCCATTCTTTTTATATATGATTTAATTTATTTATATTTATTTAAGGAGATTTCCTTAATGCCTTCTCGAGATATTGTATTGTAGGCTCCGGCGTGTGTGTTTTTGTTACGGCACATGTGTGTATGTGTGAATGGCATGAATGTGTGACTTTAGTGTGTGGTTTTCAATATGATAGGGCACATACATGTTGATGTGTGAATGTGTGTCTTGCTTTACCAGTTTGATTCATTTGGGTTTTTGGTGACACATTGCAAGGATGATTGTGAACGCTCCACACACACACACACACACACACACACACACACACACACACACACAACCACACACACACACACACACACACACACACAACCACACACAACCACAACCACAACCATCCTGGCAGAACACGGACTTTCACTTTTAAAGGTCCAAATGACACTCAGTCTCACTCGCAGTTAATGTTTGACTCAATTTTTTTTTTTTGTGAAGAGACTGTGATGAGTGTCTCTGTGTACTGTATGTGATGTGCAGCTCACTCACTCTGACATACACACTCCACATAGATTACATGTACATTGACACTGTACAGACAATGTAAAAATAGGTATATACAGAAACGAGAGGAAAAAGCACCATATGTAATAGTGGAAACTGCTGTGGAAGTTAATGTAACAGGGTGGGAGTTTATTTCTTTTTTTTTCTTAAAGTTCTTTTTAAAAGTCTTGATAAATGATAGTTTCCTCACATTGAAAGACGTATCAAAAATGATGATTCAAACCCTTTTCTGAACAGTCTGGACTACACATGGTCCCACCCACCATTTAATCAAGTACCAGAAAGTATTTTCAAGTCCCAATATCTGTAACTGTAGGTCTGATTCATACTCCACAAAGAAGTGACTTCTCTAGAGGAAAAGTTTCAATTATTTTGAGTTCTGAGTAAACCAGAAATGTGGGTAACTACTGCTGAATGCAAGAAAATCATGTTAACCTCCTGTGACCCAGTAGACTGTGACTCTCATCATATCTCCAATTATTCTGTCAACAAATGAAGTGTTGTGCTAACAGATGCTTTTAGACAGCTAACAGCTAATGCAATAATACTACTGTAATGATGGGAAATGAGTCTTGATGTTTGATTACATTTATATAACAGTCACAGAGATAATGAGCAACAACTTAGTTGTGTGTAGGAACTAGTATTGCATGTTATATGCTTGAAACAAACTAGCTAATAGGAAGTCTCATTAAGAGTGTGCTTATCTGGATGTCTCATTCCAAAAGTCTGACAAAACCCACGTCAGGAAAATGTGGGGAAAGAGGGCAACTTTAATTCCCAGCACCTAAATCTAGCTTCCCATCATGAGATGCTGAACACACTGCCACCATGTTAGGTTGCAGCTGCAGCTTTAAATCTTAAAACGGCTCATTTTCAGATGATCAGAACATTTTTGAGCTTCAGCTAAAAGGCTACATTTAAATTTGAGACAGGTGACATCATAGAAAACCCTCATTTGAAAAGTGATTTCTTTATGGAGTATGAATATAGCCAAAAGTTATTGATTTGATTTAGTGTGAAACCACTTAGTAATTGAGCAGCCTGGGAGATAAGCCAAGGCCAGGCTGAAAGGTTGCAGCAGTTTGTGTGAGTGTGTATGTGGTGTGCATTTGTGTCTTTGTTTTATGTAAGAGATGGTTGTAGATAGACTTAGACTGCAGTGCTGTCCTGTATTGACCCACCAAATCAACCAATTAGCATGCAGAAATAGGGTCTTCACTCTCTTCAACTTGAATTTACTAAAACATGAGAATATACAAGGAAAAACAATTTACATTAAAGTGTTACGATATTTAGCTTTAAACAATCCACTAAGATAAAGATGAAGCTCTTTTTAATCCGTTTTTTTTCTACTTGGTTCCTACTAATGATGAATTGGTAGTCAGTGTCGATGCTGTTCTTCTGATGTAAAGAAAATGACAATGAAGAGGTGTGAGACAGCTGCTGTGAAAGTGCTCCTCACCTCAACATCAATCCTCCAGGTTTTTCAGTTGTATCTTACAGTCCACTGTCACTCACACTCTGTCCAAGAGAAGACTCTGTAAGTGTAATGGACGTTGGTTTAATAAATGATTCAAATGTCAAAACTAACAGGATTTGCCTTTATTTTTACAACTGTGCTTTAATGCAATTACATGTGTTACATCACACAGTTTTAACAGCTCGCCTGCTCATTAGCTTTGTATGAAAACGTTTTTAAATGTACAAATTCCAGATAGTAAGTAGTAGTAGTAAGCAGTTTATACAGCTTAATATGTCCTCTTAGTGTTAACTAAACACTCTCACACTGCTTCCATGTTGCTCTCAAGTCATAATTCACACAGAATGGAAGTTGTTCAGTGTATTTAGCCATAAACAGTTGAGAATATGACTGTTTAGAAGAATACAGCAGAAGATGGACAGTGGAGACTAGCTCCTGCTGCAGCTGTAGTTTGGACTTCTTTGAGGTCATTCAAATCTATTGTTACAGTCTAAACTGAAGTATCACACTTCTCTGTCAAAGACAAAATTACAAACAGTTCCTCCAACAGACGTTCACATGTTGCTGATGTGGTCTGCCATGGTGTTTGTGGATTTCCAGCCTTCCACCAGGAGAACACAGAGTGGCCGGAGCCTCCTCAGTGCAGTATTCCATGTGTTGGGGTCTCGGTCTCCTGGGTTCTTCCTGAGATCCAGGGTCAGTCGCTGTGGTGGACAATGTGTCCTCAATGCCTCGGAGAAGTCCAGCAGCTCAGCTGCCTGGATGAAGTTAGAGCTGTTCAGGACAAAACACATGGAAGCAATATATTATTATATAATCTCATTCTAGGTTATTATGATGGCTTTACACCACAGAAAAACCGTAGAAAAGAGAATCATATTTAATATAAGTTGTAAAAGTTCATTTGTTTTTGGGGGGGGGGGGGTTGTAATTTGGTATTGAACTGGAAGCACTTACTTTCTTACTCGTTGATGTAAGAAAAATACATTAAATACTGTTACACATAGTTGAGTGACAGTATTGCTACACATTAAATGACAGTAATGGTAAAGTATAAGTCAGGAGGACTGACATAAAATGAATGACTGATTTTGACAGCTTTCATATTTTTCTTACAGATGTATGAACAGAATGATAGTGGTAGGATCAAGTCACATATATTTAATCCTATAGATCATGTATCATTTGCACAGTTTTGAGGAAGAATTTAAGTTTTTTCTTCAGTTAAATTTAAGTTTTTATTCAAAATGAGTTACAGTGAAATCTTATTGTTACAAGAAAGTACACAAGAAAAATACATTGTGAGATAATGCAAAGAGAACTGTGCTTTTTCAGTTTTAACATGAACAGCTGTGCAGAGCATCTTAAAGGATGGGTTCACAGTTTTTCCAAGTCTGACTTACACCAACAGTCAGGAGCCCAAATGAACAGTGAAACCTGTTTTTCTTGCTGTAATGATTCCTCCTGTTCATACTGATCATTAGAAGATCATTCATAGTACACTTACAATGGAAGTGATGGAGGACTAAATCCACAGTCCTTCTTCTGTGTGAACATGGATTTAAAAGTTGATAATAATTCTGTGGTAATATGAAGTGACCATCTCTTACCTGATGTCTAGGCGATTGACTGAGCTTGGTGAGGATCCTGAGAACAGCTCAGCCAGCACACACACACTCTTGGCTGTTAAAACAGAGAGTGAATTTAGTTGACACAGTCAAAACATTTGTTTTGTACATTATTCATGAGTTAGAGATACATCATTACCACAAATACAAGTCACCTGCCTGTTGAGAGGGACTGAAATTCACACTATGTAAACAACAAGGCCACTTTGGGCTGGCTAAACAAGCTGTTAACACTGTATAAACAGGCAACAGCAGACTCAGAGCAACACTGCTTTGTTTCAGTTTGATGAATGTCTGTCTGTTTAGCTGCTAAATGCTCCACCATGTTCTGCCTGCTGCTGGAAACCAGACTGATGAGAGCTCTGAGTGCACATGACAGACATTATAAAGCTCAGTAGAGAAGTGAGGAGAATGTGACTCACTGTCAATATAAACATGTTGTTTACAGCCACTTCAACATTGAACCAAGTTTAAATTGGGCTGATCGGGACTGGAGGAAAGGATTTGACAGTGTGTTTGATCTGTCAGTCAGCAGGAGTTCAGATTAAGGGCAACAGGAACAAACATTTATCTGCTACACTTTCTACCAGTGTCATTCTTCATTCAATCACCAAAATGATTAGAATGTGAGAGCTGACCACAGAACTTATAGTGGACATATCATGCTTTTAGAGATTTTCTGTTATTTATATATAGATATAATGTTGGATATTTCACATATCTATTATAAAACAGACATCTGTAAGACTCCTTACACTGCAAATAAGTACATCAACTGTTTATCTCAGGGGTGTCAAACATAGGCCCGTGGGTCAGAACCGGCCTGCCAAGGGGTCAAATTCGGACCGCTGGATAACTTTTCTATAATTTTCATACTTTGCAAAGTAATACAGACTTTTTACATCCAGACCAGAATAACATTCAACACAATACATTAACAGCTGTAAAACACTCTAAATGTCTTTTACTCTATTTGATGACTCTTCCTAAAGTGGCCCAAAACGCATGAAAATGAAAATATTTTAAAATGTCAGACTTTTGTATAGATGCTACAAATGTTTGGTTTTTTTGTTAAATTCATAGTTTTAATAAGATTGTTATGTTATAAATAGTTTAATAAGTAGTTATGAGGATTTCTTTTTATGTTTCCATTAAGTTCTTGTACTTCACTTTCAATAAAATACATTTCCATCATTATTGCTGTTATATTTTCATGTCTTTGGTAAAATGGACATGATATTGTGTGATAGTAGTGGTGTAAAACCTAAAAAATACTCTCTCTGCTCTCTGAATGTTGTCAAGCTGCTTGCGGTGAAATCATCTGAAAAAACAGACGTAATATTGTTAAAACTGCTTGTTTTTCACAGTAAATACATGGTTTATTATAGTAAAGATATAATCTATATATTTTATATTATTTGTAGGTTATTATGGAATGATTTTACTGGTTCGGCCCACTTGAGATCAAACTGGACTGTATGTGGCCCCTGAATTAAAATGAGTTTGATACTCTTGGTTGATCTTAACAAACTAAATGTCTGCTAGTCACATGACAGCAGTGGAAGCAAACATGCATGCATTTTTATACATTTTTGACACCAACAAAAGCTAATCGTGACTGTGGCTGCAAACACTTTAGTTTCTAGCATAGGTACTGATAAATGCAGAGGAGGTTCTTACCTAGTCGATTCTGAGCCATGCTGAGTGTGTGGAGAGTGGACACTGTCTTTAGAGCACAAACCAACTGCTGCAAACTCTGCTGCTTGTCAAACCATTTCTCAAGAAGGCGACAGTCATTAAACTGCAGCTCTGAGAGACAGAGACAGAGAATGCTTCTGTGTACTGGACTCAGCACATTAAACATGCAATTTTAGACCTTTCAGCCTGAAAAGAACGCTGACACATGAAAAAAGTCACTTAAGTGGTCTTAATGATGCAGTATGCAATATTGTTGCATCTCCTTTCATTTATGAAAGACTCTAATGTCACATATGTCCTTTCTGCTGGCTACAATTATTGTCACAATTATGTCTGCTGCATTTCAGCTGTGGTTTATGTAAGGCTGATACAATGCCTGCAGGTTTAATATGATACTTTAAAGCAGATCCTTAAACCCTGAGGGAGCACATTCATATATAGAGTCACTATAATGTACTGCTGCAGAGCTCACAGACAACAGGACTCTAACTAACTCCAGACTACACATGTTTTCAACTGTATCGTTTCATTTTTTTATAAACATTCATAACTTGACAGATGCAGAATCGTTTCTAAACATTCCACTAATAAACTGAATAATGAATAAAATGAAAAGGAAGAAAATGTGTCTTCTGTGCTCTTCCAGGCAGCTGTTGGTATCAGATGGAGATTGTCAGAATGTCTACACAGCTTTGTTATTGCATTTTGTTCCAGAACAGCTCATGCTATCACTCTCACTACATCATATGGGTGTGAATGTGAGCCAAAACATATTCTAAAGCTTCAAGTCTATTTTCTTGTGTTTTCTGTGGTTAAAACAAAGAATGATAAACAGATAAAGAGGTGTCTGTTCTCCTGCAGTCATCACTCTCTCTTCTTTCCTTACCTTCCAACTTGCAGCCTCTCAGTAGATGTATGATCTCAGGTAGACAATCAGACAGGTTCAGATCCTCCAAAGTGAGACTCCTCAAGCAGGGATTTGACTCTAAAAGGTGATCATAACATTCACACTGACAGACAGCACTTCACAATACATTTCATCAGAACAACAGGACTTGACTGGTGAGTTATCTATGAAAAGTTGATCTCCTTTTAGTGTTTTTGATTTTATTTTTGTGAACAATACATTTCTCCTTTTATTTAACATTAAAGTATCCATCAATCCATCGTCTGTCACCTCAGCTGGCTCCTTAATGTCTGAGCTGTTGACCCTATCTCTAAGACTGAGCCCAGACACTCTCTGGAGGAATCTCATTTCAGCCGCTTGTATCAACAATCTCATTCTTTCGGTCTCTATCCAAAGCTCGTGACCATAGGTGAAGTATAAGGCTGGCAGTTTTCCTTATATTTCTTATTGTCAACAAATCTTATGTGCAGAGCCAAACCAAGAATAAACTGATGAACTTACAAGTGAGATGTCAGTGAGTCACTGTGCTGCACAGGCTGACATGTTCCTTTGTATGTGAAGACAGTGACTACTTTAGCTTGTGTAGAAATGGCTCCACACAGTGAGAGGAAACACTCAGGTGAGAGCTTTCTTGTAATGTGCCTGTGCAAAACAGAGCTTCACATAACACTACCTCTTGACTTTTTACTACAATTTCTCAAAGAACATGTTATGTAGCACAACAAGCTTGCAGAAGAGGCAGAGAGAAGGCGCTTCTGGCTATGGCTGAGAAGGAAGGAGAAGAGTTGGGGGCAAGCTAACACCTAGGGCATCAGCACAGCAGGGGATCGCTCCGCCACCGAGAGGCGTACTGGATTAAAGGAGCCAAACGTCCATGATTGGTGGTCCCCAGCTGATGACCCACGAATGCCCTCAGAGGTGTTGACCCCAAAAGAGGCCACAAAAAAGGAGTACCCCTGGTCTCCAAGGCACCGGTGGAGGTGCGACAGGCAGGAATGTCCAGCAGGTATACCATCAGCCTGTACTGAAACCAGAATATGATGTATCGTGCTTTGTATACACACACACAGTACTTATGTATAGTACATCAGTGTGGCTCTGCACATGAGATTTATTGCCAATATTTGAATGATTCAAAAAATCACCAAATATATGAAATTAGGCTACTAGCTCAGCGGCTAACTCGGCTGCTAACTGGCTAACTGTAGACTGTAGTAGTAGTAGTGTGCGCTGAATGTATTTATACCTCTACAGCAGCAGGGGTGGGTTTATGATTTTCAGACCTGCCCACTAAATCCTGAACACAGAAATGTTGAAACACAGTTTGTGAAGCCTAGCTCCACAATTCAAATCTAAATGGTTGAAATGCTTTTTACACCTTTTTTAGAAATACATTTATGACCTATTTAATGTGTTTAGAAGAAAATGTCTGAATTCACTTTACACGGTCTTTATCATTCATTTCTACTTATTCTATTACTATGATCTGCTGGAACCGCCTTACCACACATGGGGGTAGGCATGGGATGATAACTGTGTTCAAGGTATACCGCGATTTGAAAAAGTCACAATAACCGAAACCGCCAAATGTTCTGTCATACCGTTCCTAAGGTATGAGCCGTTTTTAGTCTGGTCAAAGACAGAAAGTGGTGGTCAGAAATCCCTCAGGTGGTGCAGCTGCAGCGTAGAGTATCACGACCCCTCACACTGTCATTACAGTGTATATTTAGGTTAAATGTCTGTCTTTATTTTTCTTCCTTTCAGGAACATTTTAGAGCTGTGATCGCAATACCGCCATACCGTGAAACCGTGATATTTTAGCTTATGGTTATCATACCGCCAGAATCTCATACCGGCCAATGCCTACATGGGGGTCGCCAAGAAACAAGAATCTAATCTGACAGGGTCCTGAGGTTGTGTGTCAGCACTGACCTGTGTGGAGCACTGTACACTGACACATTACCTGACAGAGTGGTGAGGAGCTGACTCTGGGAGGAGCCAGTTGGTAGTCTCATCCCAGCTACATGGAGCGAAGTGAGATGTGGACAGCGTCTCAGCACAGATGTAATAAAGGTCACATCTGTTTGGACCTGAGCTACTTTGACTGTCAGCTTCTCCAGGGCCAGCTCTGCTGTGGGAGGGAGAGGAATCAATCAATTACACTGCTTCACTATCATTCATGCAGCATATTCTTCTGTCTTATTTTTGTAGTTTTGACCATTACTCCTATCAAGTAATAAGAAAATTGTTGTCAATTAAGAGACCTGAGAATGTGATGGCATCACTATAACAAAGTCTGAACTATGTTTTGGACTGTTAACTTTTGTTGTCTTTTCCAAATAAATCCTGCAGTTTTGTTGGCTGATCATCTGGATGAAAAAGGTTCTCAACTCATCAATCAACTTCAACAATTGAGTAATATTATGAGTGTTTCTGTATGATCAGATAAAAGAAGGCATTTAAAGCAGTGTTGCTAATTTCCTGACTTTTATGGATGCGATTATAAACTGAAAAGGTAATCAATAGATTAATTGTAATGAACATAAGTTATAAGTACTAATAGAAATGATTGAAAAAAAAAATTTGAACAAAGTTATAACAATAATAATAATAATAAACTAGAATGATCATTTAACATCAAATGTCCTTAAATGCTTCATCAACACGGAACCTACAGCAGTGTTTGCTATAGTCTTTGCTGACCTCTGGAACTTTCCACAGTTTGAAGAATACATATAAAAAGAACAACTTTAACAACAGCAGTAATTGCAGTGTGGCTAGCTATTTTCAAACTGCCTTTGAATTCAATTTGCAAAGTCAGTGTGGTTTGAACTAAGCATTCCACAGCATCCTGACCATGACTTAACATTTCACCTGGTTCAGCACTGTCTCCCAAAAGAACCTTGTGTTTCAGCAGGTATGAAACACTTTTAATCCTGCTCGACTTTAGTGAAGGCTTCAAAGTACCTGACTTGTCTAACAGTGGAGGACGTAGACTAAGGCGTTGTTCCCATAAATCGGTCTGGAACTCCACACTGAGGGAGGTCAAGCTGTGGTTTGTGTCCAGCAGAACGTCCATGAGCTCGATGTTTGGCAGGACGCTGACACTCAGATCAGTGAGGGAGCTGTGAGAGCTTCCTGACAGCTGCTTCAGGGCTCCAGCCAGACCTAACACATCTGATACACTGAAGGTGGCTACACACACAGACACACACACACACACACACACACACACACACACACACACACACACACACACACACACACACACACACACACGACAAGTCATTCCTGCACAACACAACAAACATGGTGCAACTATTTCACATCATGTCATTTCTCTGACAGTGATATTTCATTTTAGTCAACAAAGTTAATGGGTTCTACTACAGTACACTGTTTACAGACACCATGTGTTTAAATTCATCCCTTTGAATTTTGATGTGAGCAGTCAGATTATAACACTGTGTAGTCCAGCTCTTCATTCTTCCGTGTACTGTTCCCATTTATAATTCATCTTTTACATTATTATGGTTGGTACTTTTAGTGGAACTGACCGAATGATGTCAGTGCTATGGAGTATTAGTCAAATTTTGGCTCATTCATTGTGCATCATTCTGGAGTGAAACACACGAGCTGGGCGCATGTTATGTTGTTATGTCCCTTTAACACTAGAACCACAGTTTTTACGTTAATAAGTCTGTATAAATAAAAACATATTTATTTTTTATTTCAGGTGTTTTTTCAGCTGTAGTGAGTCAGTGGGGATCTGTTGGGATCTGTTGGGTAAGGCAGTGTGTTTTGTTTTGTTATTTATGATTTGGCGCCACCTGCAGCCATTTTCTGTTTTCTTGCAGCGATTGTCTATTTTTATATGTTCATATTTTCAGACATTTTATATTGTATTTAAAATGTTCCACATAAATAGGCAAAAAATTTAAGTTAAGTTTGGGACATTTTTTGGTTGATAGTTCAGGCATTACAGATTTAGAGTAAAGTTCTGAAATGAAGTACCTCTGATACCTAACATCAGTACTAATGTGAAAGGTACCAACCCTAAGTATAATACATTTGAATATAAACCAAAGTTTAACTCTGTCTCCCTGAGTTTTTGAATTATTTATGATGAAGTGTATTAAAAAAAAAAAAGCAAATGCCATTATTAACCCTCCTGTTGTCCTCGAGTTAAGGAAGGAAGGGAGGAAGACGGAAGGAAAGGAGGGAGGGAGAAAGGAAGGAAGGGAGGAAGGAAGAAGGAAGGAAAGGAGGGAGGGAGGGAGGAAGGAAGGAAGGAAGGAAGGAAGGAAGGAAGGAAGGAAGGAAGGAAGGAAGGAAAGGAGGGAGGGAGGAAGGAAAGGAGGGAGGGAGGAAGGAAGAAGGAATGAAAGGAGGGAGGGAGGAAGGAAGGAGGGAAGGAAGGAAAGGAAGGAAGGAAGGAAGGACGGAGGAAATAAGGAAGGAAGGAAAGTAGGAGGGAGGGAGAAAAGAAGGAAGGAATACATGAATAATATTAAGTTGTAACATTTAAAGGTTCAGTCCATTAAAATTACAAGAAAAATAAGAAAAACAACTCTGAGCTGAGCTGCTATGTGTTGTCTCCAAATATAAAGCCAGTAAAAGTTGTTCACTGTGACGTTTCTGTTTTACACTCATGAGATAGAACCAGAGGTGGTGTCTAACTTCAACTATTTAGGCAGGAAATGAATGTGTCTGTAGCACAGACTGAACATTGTTCAAGTATCTAAAGCATCAAAATGTCTAATCACATTTATACTTCTAGAGTATATAAAAATAAATATTACTTTGGTATCCGGTATCATATCTGTACTGGTATGGAGACATTTTAAACAATAGCTAAATACAAAGCTCTTGTGAAAGAATGATGCTCTTGAACACACTAGTCATAGAAACTGTTAGCCGTACTAGAGGAAGTTCAGAAACACAGATACATGTTACTAAGAGCATAATAACTCCTGAACCTCATCCTACTGGCAAATTGATTGGCAGACTTACATGTGCTGTGAAGAGTTAGAGAGCGAAGGCAGAAAAAGGTGAGCAGGGCAGAGTTCAGCACTGTGAGGGAGTCAGACCCACACTGTCTGATCTCCAGATGTTCAATCTTTCCCCATGGACAAGCTTCTGCTGGAGGACCAGCACAGGGAGTGAAGGCTCGACAGATAACCTGTGGGTCCACGGTTAGGTCTGTTCCAGATCCCGCCTCCTCCACACACACAGAATCCAGCCTTAAACGTTTGCATGGAGTCGCTTCATCATCTTGCGTGTCCAAAGTCTCAAGACCTGGACTGCAACTGGCCTCGTCTGCACTGGTTGAAACAGCTTGTGAAACACGGTTTGCACGTTTGCTGTGCATCAGTTTCTTCAACTTGCGGTTCACATACTGAGATCCTCTTCCATGTAGGAGCCAGGCTAGCATAAGGGGACACTTCACATGTACCACAAGTTCTTTAGCCACTCCATGATCCAGCAGACGATGGAGGACATACAGCGCAGTTTGTGTCTTCTTCTTTGATAGATCTGCAGACTGTGATACACCAACACTCCTGATACACTGCTCTAAGAGGTTGAGAAGAGGCCTCTGCTCAGCTGTTAAACTCTGAAGAGGCTTATGCATGCCAGTAAAGAGTAAAAAATGTTTGATGCATTTAGCTGCAGCCTGCAGGAAGGACGGGGTGTTTAGATTTGTGATGTTTCTGTTCACAAAGGTGTTTGTGAAGCCGTTGAATACAACTGTAAAAAGCGCTCTCATCACTTCATGTTTGGCTGCTTCTTCTGTGAGAAAGTCTGGTGTCTGAAATATAACACAGGAGACAGATGACATCTGGGCTCTAGATGTTACTACACATGAGATTTTCATTGTTTAAGAAGACATACACATACACGGTCAGCAGCACATCCACACATGTCTTCCAGGATCCTAATCCATCCAGAGTAAGTTGATATTCCTGAGGGACAGCAAACAAAACAGATCACTGAAGGGAAATCTAAATATGAATAGTTGTTATTCAAACAAAGACAGACAAAGAAAAATGATCAAACAGCATTGTTCTTACCTTTGAGATTTAGAGCAGGCTGGAGTTCATCCAGTTGGCAAACAGTCAGATGAGGAAGAAGTTCCTCTATGAGAGGCTTTGGAAGATCTAAGTTATGACAGATAGAACACAGTTAGAACACAGTGGACACCAATGAGCAGCTCACTGCTCTACAATGAATGAGTGGCAGTCATACCAGTTAAAGTATAGTGAGTTTGAATTGACATGAATCAAACCATATATATCAGTTTCCAGTTAGGACCAATTTAACTGCTCAAATACAACCCTGTCTTACAAATGTTAAAACATGGCTATCTCCAGACCTCTTCAGCTAAACTCACAAAAATCAGAAGCCATTATCTCAAGTCCACAGTCCACACCCCTCCAGCCAGCTACGCTCCTCTCACTCAGGTTCTCTATCCTGTTGCATCAAAACCCAGAGCTTTGACCACAAACTCAACTTTGACAAGCAAGTGAAGTCAGTTCCACAGTCATGCTTTCTGCAACTTTGCAATATCTCTGAGTGTCATTCACTCTTTCATTACATTCTGCTCACACAACTGTAACTCGCTGGATTTCTGTCTCAATACAACTCAATACAACTTCTCTAAAGTTCAACTAGTTCAAAATGCTGCAGCAAGACTACTCACAAAGTCCAACAGAGTCCACATAATGCTTATGTCAGCGTCTTATCTTAATGATTACTTTTAAAGCCTGTTTAAAAGTTGGCCCTGATTATATCACTGACTTACTACCTGAGATCCTCCAGCCGAGGTCTGTTAGCTCCTAGATCAAGACTACAAACCAGAGACGGTCAAGCCAAGCCCCATGACTCTGGAACAAAGATTGTTATTATTGTTATTGTTATTGTTATTATTATAATTAACATTGTTATTGTATGTATGTATTATTATTATTATTATTATTATTAATGAAGGTACCAGCAGAAGGTCAAATCACCAGTTGAGTCTGATGGTTGTTTACAGGTGCACTTTTACTATGATGAAAAGTCAAAGTATCTTCTGGGGGTAGTGTTTATGATTATGAGGTGTTTGAGGAACAGTGTTAACATTAATGTGACACAGTTTGTCCACCAGAGAACACTGATAAGTTGCTTTCCTGTGTACATTGTGCTGCCCAGTGTGTGCTTTGAACATAATTGTGAAAAAAAGATCTGTATAGAGAATGTTTGTTTGGGATATGTAAAGAAAAAATACTATGGATATATAGTTATGGAGTTTTTTCTCAATATCTTCCTTCAAAATCAAGTATCAGTGTGGTCAAGTATCACTAACACAGCAAAGCAGACAATGTGAATGTATACATTAGCATGTACAGGTGTAACAGTGTGTCACTACACTACACTCTGGACTAATGTTCAGTTAGTTGGTGTTTATTAAACACTATTCTAGTAAGAGCATCATCTCAAACATCATCTTTATAACCAGAACACACAGTAGAGGGCGCTGCTGAGCACTTTCTCTACAAGTTGAGACTTTAACTAACAGGAAACCTATTGAACAGTATTTAATGACTGTTTTAGGGCAGATACAAACATCTAGATAGAACTAGATGAGATAGATACTGAACGGAGTATGGCGTAGTTAGTATCTCTAACTGATCAGATATTTAGTATATCAGTCAACGTTAACGCTAGTTAGCTTTTAGCAGCTAGCAGTTAGCTGCAGTATCTCCCTGTTCTTAGTGTTAGTTAAGTTAACAACCTGTTTGTTTTCTCTAAGTGTGAATACATAAGTGTAAATACATAAGCGATAATATTTCCTACTTACCAACAACAGCCTCAGCGCCCACAGCAGCCAAATGTTTCCTGACTGCTTGTAAACATATCTTCTTCAGACATAATGTTATATCCTCTGGCTTTTTTTTGTCGGCTTGCATTGTTAAGTTGTTTGTATCCTTTAACTAAGAAGTGAGGTTGTTGTTAGCAGGCTTATGTACACTGACTTCATTCATCACTATCAGTCACAACAGCATGACAGCAGCTGCTCTTTTTGTTTGCTCTCTCTATGCTGTTAACAAACACATAAATGGTGCAATAGCGCCACCCACAGATAAGGAGTGTGGACGGCATTAAGAGTGCTAATATTTATAAAAGTAATTAAAATATATAACAATAATAACATGATAGAAAGAGAACAGACAAGACACACATTCTGTAAATCAATGGAGTTCTCTTAAGGTAATGAACAGTCATTTCTCAAACTTCTCTATAAAATATCTCTTCTGTCTTAATTCCAGTTAATTGCTCCAATGCTCACTATCAGGTATCTTCTCAGTGTCTGATCTCAAGACCATCAGATCATTACAGGATCAGCTGTTAGCTGTGTCAGCTTCCTGTACATTTCATGACACCTACTCACACAATTCTTAATTTGTGGTTTATTTTGCAAAGGCATCTGCTAAATAGCTCACACTCAGCCCCATCATTAGATTTGTTTTATTTGATTTCAGTTAAACCTCTGGTGTGTTATCTAAATAAAAACATTATCTCTAAGGTCTCATCTAATCATTACAGTGAGGCTGACTTGGTTGCCATCATTTCTTCTGTGTAAGCAGAGGAACTATCACTGGTTATAAATATGAAGGTTATACTTAAGGACTATGTCATCAGTTCATTTGTATTACTTGTATCCTTTGAAACATCTGTGGCTAGAGTTTTTTTCTTTATGGTTTGTGCAATCAAAATGAGTTCTTTCAAGAAACAACAGCTCTTAAGGATGTATGACTGAAACCAGTTTAGTTGGACAACTTATTGAAGTTACTCTTACTGTCCAGTCAAAACTTTGTTTGCCTACTTTTCTGTCCTTAGTTTACAGGTTCCACTGTTTTCTTGTAAATTACTCAGTAACTCAACTCTTTGTCCCACTTTGATCCACTAACACAACGCTGGAGCTCCTCTAATGACACAGATATATATGTATATATGCTAAAATAATATTGAACAAATATTCTTGAATGGAATTTAAATTACAATTCAACCTAGTACTAGTACAGTTTTCTAGTGTCATGGCATCTATGCAGCATCATCTTCAGCTGAGTGTATGAATTTAACAAAGTAAACCCTCAAACCTCCTACAATCAGCTGACTCACAGGCAGGTGTGAATCACATCTTATTTCAACATGTTAGAGTGTCCTATCTGCACACAACTCAGTAAACTTGGCACAAGCATAACTCACAAATCCATGTCCAGTGTTTACACATTCTGTCAGAGCAGTTATTAATATGAAGAAGTTACAGTATTCTTGATGGATGGATTACCAACCATTCTCCTTTATTTCATTTTTCTTTACAGTTTTCATTAAAAAAACAAACAGAAAAACTCAACAAATAAATAGTATTATATATCTATATATATGTACATATGATAGTGTGACAGAGTCTGATGTGCTCCTCATGCTATACGACGCCCCTCTGGTCTTCATGAGAGCACTGGTGGAAAACGAAGGAGACGGCAGCGTCCCACGAGGCTTTCAGCACTTGGTCCTTCAGGCCCTTCTTGTCATAGCAGTGGTTCCACTGGGAGAGGTCGCTGGTACAGTCAGAGTCATCTGCAGGAGGCCGGACCTCTCTGCCATTCACACAGCGCCGACAGCGAAACCTAACACCATTCAAACATTAAATCAATCTCTCAAAATGAAAAAGAGAGTCTGTACTGTATCAGACATACTTAGAGTCTGCATATTAGGGTTGAATGTGTGAAATGATTCCTTCCTTGGATATTATGACTTGGATGTCTCACCATGAATTAAGTTTTGATAGAACAGCAGGCAATTACTGATTACTGGTGTTTGTTCCTGCTTTTTGATGGTATTTTTTTCGGATTAGTTTATGTTAGTTAGATTATGAGGTATTTTTAGCAGAACAAATATTATTTTGGACAGTCATGGGATTTTTTTTGAGTAAAAAAAGATTTATATGCACAATATTAAAACAATATCTCTTTGTGGGTCAGACTACTAAAAGTCAAGTATTAGCAGAATCAGCAGAGTGAAGTGCTTTTAAGAGTGATTTGTTTTTTACCTGTCGTGCGTGTCACTGGTGGTCTCCTCATTGAGAGTGAAGAGTTCTCTGAGTTCACCCAGAGAGAAGTGACGCTCCACATCCTGCTCCTCGTCCACCACACAGCTGCTCAGAGCTTTCTTATGAGCCTGTCTCTGCAAGATCTTCTCCTCGATTGTACCCGTCTGTCAGTGCACAAACACACACTTTAAATATGGAAACTCTTTAACAGCACCACACTGTTCTGTCATTATTATTATATTAATGTGAAAAAAAGTCATTTGGTCTATATAGAATATTAGTGTAAAAATAGACAGGCAGTGAACTAACAGAGAGCAGTCTGTAGATGAAGCAGGTCTTCTTCTGGCCGTCTCTCCACACCCGAGCCATGGCCTGCTCGTCATTGGCAGGGTTCCAGTCAGGATCAAACATCACCAAGCGATTAGCACCAATCAGATTGAGGCCACATCCACCAGCCTTGCTGCTCAGCATGAAGATAAACTCTGGGTTCTAATAAACAAAACAAAGAAGAGACAGACGCTAGCTAACAGCTTTTCAAAGCTCACACTGTCATTTAAAACTGTTTCCAACTCACAGATGGACAGTTGAATCTTTCCACAATCTTTGCCCGTTTCTTAATGGACATAGTGCCATCTAGTCGAACATAGAGGTATCTGTAAAAGAACAGCTCACTTTCACTGACAACTCATATAAAACATACAGAAATAAATGGCAGTTCTCTCTGACATGCACCTTCTAGATCTGCACAGCTTCTCAAAGAGGTCCAGTGTTTGAGTGTAGTTGGAGACCAGCACCACCTTGTCACTGGTTGTGGTCCTCGTCATGGCCAGAATGTAGTCCAGAACCAGCATTTTCCCTGGAACAGAGTGAACAGAGGGAACAATTAAACACTTTATTCAGTTCAGGTTAGAAAACAATTAAATATTAACAGTAGAACTTTCTATGGCACTTTTATACATTTAAAACATGATCTAGATGACTGACAGTGAAATGTTCAGATTGATGTCGATCTTACGTCTGTGTAATAAAATCACAAAGATAATCCTATTTCTATTTTCATTTCAATACACTTTATTATTAAAAAAGGGGTACAAAATAAGGTCTTTGAGGAAATTCTTTTCATGTCAGCAGCTGGAGTCTTGTTTGATTGACAGGCTGGCAGGCTGGCACAGTGCAGGAAGAAAACAAACTGCTGTAGCTACATGAGAGTCAGTGTGTTGTTAGCACTGGTACAAAAGAGTAGGGATGACACCAGCACCCAACTGTATATGTTTACATGCTGTTTAATGTGCTGCAGCTGATGTTACTTCACTTTTCCCCAGTGAAGGTTTGTTTGGTGACTCGTGACGATGATGTGTGTTCATGTTTGTAAGTCAGATAAGAAGCAAACTTTAGCAGGAAAACTAATGTGGGTTGTTATTCAGATTCTGTGGCTATCAGTCTGTTATTGTTCTATTGCATATATCTGATTTATTTTATGGAAACAAGGTTAGACGGAGGACTAAATGTATTGTGTTGATTTGATGGAAGTGTTCCTTGACTTGAAGTGAACAAAGCTCACTAACATGCTGTATCTCGTTTCTTTAGTCTGTGAAGAGTAGAAATGTAAAAACATGACAAGACTGGAGCATTGGGCTGGGTATCAGTACAATACCAAAATAAATCGTAGTATCTAAACGTCTCCCGTGAAATGATACCTGCAATCCATCCAGAGCTAGAAAACATGACTATTGGTGTGGACCTTCTCACAGCCAATCAACACAAGCTTTCTATGATTTAATGTGACATGTGATTGGCCCACTGCCACAGAAGCGACAACCTGGTGGTTTAAGCAATTTAATGCTTCTATTCACAACATGATATTGAATGAAGTTAAACTAACCCCAGCCCTACTGGATTAATGTCTGTCTGAACGGTGGAACAAACAAACACAGCATGACTTAGATAATTGTTGGAATATTGTTGTGGAATGTAATGATGATGAAAGTAGCAGTAATTTTCCAAGCCATTAAAGTCGTGGCCACACATCTTAACAAGGTTATTCTACCCCTGTTACACAGAGTGATTCCACTGGTGCCATCATGCTGGATGTCAAAGATCTACTGTGCTGTATTGTACAGGTTCTTACCAGAGAGCTGAGGCTCCACAGCTTTAGTGGAGTAGCCAGGTGGAAACAGATCCAGAGCCCCCTCGAAGCCTTCTTCCCCCTCAACACACTTCTCATGGATGAGAGCTGGGTCTGACACACACACACACACACACACCACACACACACACACCACACACACACACACCACACACACACACACCCCACACACACACACCACACACACACACACCCCACACACACACACACCCCACACACACACACCACACACACACACACACACCACACACACACACACCACACACACACACACCACACACACACACACACACACCCCACACACACACACACACACACACACACACACACACACACACACGTCATTGTTTTTACAACACGTAACTAATATAGTATCAACATGGCAACTAGTAAGTGCTACATTTGAGCCGGTACTTTATAGAAAGTTGTACCTGCTTAAAAAAGGAGAGGACAGTCTGTCTGTTTATTATAATTATTCAACCTTTTTCAGAGTGTGTTATATTCAGTTTAAGCACTTACGATTGCACAGCTTCTTGAGTGATGTGATGGAAGACAGGGAGGACACACTGATTTTGCCTTGCTGTAATGCTTCAACAGGCTTGGCCTGCCTCAGGAAGCGCTTATACAGTTCTGTCTGCAGAGGTGTCAACCTGCAGGGGAACAGTCACACCGTCAGTACCACTAATATTACAAGAAAATCTAAGTTGTGTCTGCAGGAATCTTTCCCGTTGGCATACATGAATTTAATCAAACGTTCCCAAATATGCTATTTGTGCTTCAGTATCAAACCCACCTGCAGCAGACAACCTGCTCTATTTTCACAGGGAGATACTTGGACAGGATATCAGATGTCCTCCTTATCAAGCACCTGTTGACACACACCATGCAGACCATTAGTCAGTCAGCCTAATGTTTTCTTTATATCAAGCAATATATGAAACAAAGCATAACATATGTAATGTGTTTAACTGCAGTGTTACACATGCTTTTTGCACAAAGTGTGCTATGCTTACATAAGACCAACTGTTTGCAGTAATGGTGACTGTGAATGTTTTTTCCATTAATAAAAAGAACACAATCCTTTTTTCTCTCTGACAGCTTCATTAAGGATTAATTAAATATTTATTAATGACTGATGGGGAATTTATGAATGTTAATTGGTGTAGACACTAATTTAGTCAGAATATAAACAGTATGTGAGGGTTAAGAACTTCAACTCAACATTAAGGATTATATCTTGCTAAAAGGAAAACAAACTGAATATAAGTCATAAAGAGTGTGACAGCCCTTAAGAGTCCATCACATCATCACAGTCCAACATCAGATAAGTAGTGTGAGGTGTACAGAATTAGAAACAAATCAAACATTGTCACAGAAATAGAGCAGACAGAATGCCTCGCAGGGAAAAGATGCAGCAGTAACAAAAAAATCAACTAAGAAAAAATAGCTTGCATGTGTGCTTTGAGCTCACCTGTTGACGATACTGATCAGCTCCTTCAGTTTCTCCTCTCCAGCCTGCCTGTCTTTATCACTGGCATCTGCGTCTCGACCCTTTAGGATGGGAAGCTCGAAGCGCTTTTTAAACTCCTGTGCTGTACCTGCAATGGAAAGGGAAAAACCAAAAACTGAGGACCACAACAAACGACAGAAATAACTCAGATGTGTTTTAGTTCTTTAGTGTGTGTGTGTGTGTGTGTGGCTGCATACCGAGGATCCCAGCATTAACAAAGTGGACCAGGCTGAAGTACTCCAGCAGGTCATTCTGGATAGGAGTGCCTGATATCAGCACTCTCCTCTGTGCACTCATGGCATTTAAGGCCTGGTATGTCTGATTGTCAGAGTTTTTCAACCGATGGCCCTACAACATGCACAAGCATTCATGTTACATCATCTCATCAGCAGTCCTTTTACTGTACTGTACTGTACTGTAATGCATGAGTGGGAGAGTTAAATGATGTTGCTGAAATACCTCATCACAGATCACAAGTCCAACTTTGCCTTTGTGCAAAACCTCAGTATGCAGACGAAATGTCTCATATGAGATGATGAGGATTGGGGTTGGTGCTCTCAAACCTCGCTGAGAGATGAAGTTTACTGGAAATCAAGGCAAACAAAGCAATGATGAACAAGCAGGCAAACCAGATATTCAAGTATCCCGCATCTCTAGACAACATTTGGTTGCTATTTTGGTGCTATTTTTTTTCCTCTATAGAGAATTACATAGTTTTCTGTCTATGTCCTCCTTTGACCCTCCGTCGATGGCCACTGGTGTGACCCGTCCTCCCAGCCACTTTCCTACTTCATTGTACCAGTTGCGAACGAGACTGGATGGTGAGACTACGATGGCCTTGTCTATCTCTGGCTTGGCGTCAGGGCTTTGGCGTAGCAGCGTCCACATGAGGGCGATACACTGTAAGGTCTTCCCCAGGCCCATCTCATCAGCCATGATGCAGCCATACGACTCTGGGATGCGTCGGCCCGTCACACACTCCCACAGGAACTTCACCCCCTAAATACAATAAAAACATGTATGTAACGGGAAATATAAAACTTCATTTATATGTAAAAGTTCTGTAGAGAAACTAACCAATACAAGCTTCATCAATGTGAGACATTCTTAAAATGTACCTCTCTCTGATGAGGTCTGAGGACTTTTCCTAGAACTGGATCCACAACAACGTGGACTGGTAGCTTGTCTCTAGAACGGACAAAGTGAAGAAATGCATTATACAGACACACTGCACATTTGAATCCTACATGGGGAATGCAGACTTGGACAATGTAAATTCAAACATATAGAGAGATAACAGAATGCAGAGACTGAAATGTGTTTGTGATCACTGCTGATGGTGTTTTACAGCTACATGTGACATCTGTTCACTGTGAGGAGGGACAGCTGAAATTCTGCTAATACTTTTGTTTTTCTTTTCACTGGAAGACAGTGGAGCAGGCAGAAATGTTGAAATGCAAACAGGTCATTAAGGCCATTTATGTCCAAAACCATGCACACACACACGCATGGCTTTAGAAACCTGATGAAAAGTGTGCATATTTCCCTTTTTGTCTTCCTACAACGTGTGCCCATGCAGATTAAATTAGTCACTACATGTCACAGAAAAAACGCTTAAATGAAAGACAAGTTCCAATCAACACATGAATATTCAGTTAAGTAAGATATTTTTAACCTACTTGTCTGCTTTGATCAGGTCATGAGCACTCAGAGCTAATGGCTCATAGAGAACCAGTGCATCTTCTGCAAATGGATCATGAAGTGCTCGCCGTACTCCCGCACGCTTTAGACCGAGTGCCCTGATTCCCAGAGAGCCTACAGGAAATGATGAAGGAAGCAGTTGAAGTACCTTTTTACTTACTGAGCTAGAAATAAAAGAAAAGCCACAGTCACAAAAGAAGTGTTACCTGTGTAATTTGGAATGGGGATTTTAAATGGCTTGGAGAGTATACTGCGAATAAATTCCTCCTGCAGAAAAAGATTTTAAACATGTGAGAGAAGTCATTGCATGAAAGTGTAGCCAGTAATTCCAAGTATTCACATACACAACTTAGATTCATTTCAAAGTAACTCAACAGTGCTTACATGCTTGGCACCATCCATACATGGAGGTCGGTTATTCAGCTGTGTCAGAGGCTTTCTGAAAGGAGAGATATGGATTTCTCTCGCCTCTTTATTGCGCTTCTTCCTCTTCTCCTGTGAAAAGACATTACACACTTTTTTAATGCCAACCATGCTCTAAATGGCTAAATTACTCCCTTGTGCCTATTTTCCCAAAAAGGGTGATGTAAGATAGCTCTACATTATGAAGAAAAAATCTTATGAAAAAATCTTATCTTAATGTCACATAGCATATGTTAGAATATTAAGATATAACTTAGAACATTATCTCTAGAACAAATGTGTAGGAAACTCTCATATATAATTGTTAAGTAATTAAGTAATTAAGTGTTTTAAATCTTTCCTTTTTAGAGGAGGTTCACTGTGCTCACTACTTCCATAGTGCACCTTGGATGGCTGAATTAGTTTGTGGGGATTACTAGTTTTAAAGATTACTCTTATATAGAAATAAACACTCATAAGTGACTGTGATGATGCCGAATTGAAAAATAGTTCCTTACAAATAAGAAGAGTTCACACATGTTGTATGTTGTACAATATCTGTCATATCTGAAACATCATTGTTATTTTGCATTGAACAGTTTTGAATGTATCAGTCATGCACTGTACAACTACAGGCAAAAAACATCAATGTTATCATGTACTTACAGTTGTACATGTCCACTCATCCTCCTCACCAGAATCTACTCCTTGCTTTCGTTTAGCAACCTGACTGGGAGCCAGACTCCTTCTCTAGGATGAACATTTTAAACGTATAGTGTTAGCAGTACATAGTTAACACCCGAAAGCACTTTAAGGCATCATGGAATAGTTAATAATACTTGGGCATGCTTACCATTTTGCTAGTTTTCTCTGTGAGACAGATGAAAGCTATGTTAACTCCTCTCCTCTCTGTGTAGAAACAGTAGTTTACTTCCTGGTTACCCTGATAACGACATTCCTACAGCTAGCGCGCTAGTGACGGGTTTTCTGTCAAACTTACTGAATAGATAATTACTGCCTGAAAGGCTTAACAAAGTAAATATAATGTATAATGTTATGATATATAAGGCGGAACTGCTGCAGCAGTGTCCTCTCTGCACTGTGTTAAAGTGCGCGCTAAATGTTGTACAACACTACGGCAAGCGTGAAAGGTAAAAAAAGACAGCGGCGTCCCAAATCGTTCTCTGTGAGGAGCCGTTAGGGACATTATTCAGAAGTACCATGCATGTATGAAACCAAACTCATTCACATACTATTAGTCAAAACTCGCATACAATTTGCTGAGAACAGAATTAGCAGCTAACCCAGACATGACATGCACAGTCATAACCTAAAGTGGATCTTATTATGGCTTGATAAATCCCAAGCAAAGGGTCTCTTTCGGCCCCTCAATCACTTCTGGCTAAACTGCTTACAATGTAATTTACTTTCTCTCACAGTAAATACTGACACAGGTTTAAAGCAGGAATTTTCCTCTTGAAGCCAAAATCACAAATGTACTTAACATAAATCCCCAATTATCTGAACAACCTGGTGCAATGCCCTTTCAGCTTGACAGAACAGATGACCAGTATTTTTTTCTTTCCTGCAGATGGCATCATCAGCCATACATGCAGACTTCCCAAAATCTTGGTGGACTTTTGAGGTGTGGTATTTAGCACTACATTGAAGAGGACTGGACTAACCTTTGGAGCATATAGTTTTCAATGCTAACAGTTTTATATTAAAAAAAAACTCTCATCTGAATTGACCTATTATTGAGGAAATCATTTATCCAATAAAGCATTCTGCCACTAATGACTGCATCATGGAGTTTAATAAGCACACCCTCCCTCCACATAGAATCTTTTTTTATTTTTTTTTATTTCCCATGCAACCACAGCTTCCTTATTGATAATAACCTTCCTAATATCCTGGTCCAAGACTGCAATGTAATAAAGTGCTTCTTCCAATTCTGAAACTAGTTTGATAGTTCACAAAAAATTGGTTTCAAGGAAATGAACAACTCTATTTGTAATCATTCTTTCCATTGCCTTACACAGAACAGATGCTATTGCTATAAGTCTATAGGAAGTTGGATAGGAAGGATCTTTTCCTGGTTTCAAAATTGGAATCTCTTCAGCATGTTTCCACTTTGTTAGTAACTTACCTATCTCCCAGATATAGTTCAAAAAAGCAAGGATGTCATATAACACAGTATCATCTAAATGATTAATCAGTTCAGAGCTGATCTTATCTTGTCCTGGAGTGGTATTTGCCCCTGCCTGTACTGCATTCTTAAGCTCTTTCAAATAGAAACACACATTGTACAAGCTGCTTCCTTCACATACATAATTTAATTTCCATTCAATACTTCCTCCCTTATCCTAATGCCCTCTTCTCCCAGTAACTTGGAATTATGAACATTTTTTTCTTTATTTACTGCCTTTTAACATCATTCACAACAAACATTACAGTGGAGGACTTTTCCAGATTCTGGAATCTGGACCATATCTGCCTAACTGGAGTATCTAGACCTAGTGTTACAACAAAATTTCCTCCGACATTTCTTTTTTGCATCCTTGCTAATGCTCTCCATCACTTGTAATCCACAGCATTTACCTGAGTGGGGCTCTTACATAAACCTCTAAATGCTTTCTTTTCCCCACTGATTTTTTCACAATCCCTGTTTCACCATGGAACAATAACACAATCCTTCCCTCTCTGAGTCAAAGAATCATTATATTTGGCTATTGATCCAGCATTATTGACTTTCCCTAAGCCTGCTGCTGTACCTTCCTCAAACTTGTCCCATTCAGTTCAGACACAATCAAATCTAATAACTCAGTCCACAGGATCTATAAATAGGGACCTTCCAAGCTGGCTCAGAACAGGTAAGTGGTTACTAACCATAAGGCAAGGCAAGGCAAGGCAAGGCAGTCTTATTTATATAGCGCATTTCATACACAATGGCAACTCAATGTGCTTTACATAAAACAGAAAAACATGTAATTTGAGAAACATTAAAACATACAATTAACCCCCCACACTAATAATAAAAACAAAGTACAGAAAAATGAAGTCCCATTCACTCCTAGTACATAACAGTCAAGACTAGTTACATAGATTATTCACAATTGTTCATCAAATCTTTTACACTATAAATACATTTTGCTGCTAAAACATCTGTTCTTCCTGTTTCACTAGAATTGTAATTGCAGATGTTTTACTTGTAATTAGGTCTTTTCTACATTGTGGTATTTAGATTACTTTTACCACACAATAAAATAGTTAAGCAGCCAAAGGTATTTGTGTTTTTTCATTAAGTCCTCAAACAGAACACAGAAGAGCATTTTCTCATCTTGTGTCTGTCAGCAGTAATCAGCAGGACATTTGTCTGTGCTTTCCAAAACTGGCAACATACATATTTTTTTGCTGTGATGTAATCAAACTATATCAGGAAGATGTATTTGGATTGTTTTCTCATTGCCCCATTGTTGCTGCTCAGTCTTCCACCAAATCTGTGCTGTACATGATATTTATACATCATGTCAGAATGACCTCTGTCCCACATTTTGCAGGCACCCATGCAACAAAACTCTTTTGCCATCAGTCCATTTATTGTCACATGAAGTTACTTGAAATAGCTTTACTTAATTTTCCCAGATTACCGCTGCATTCTTACATGTTTATTCTCCCTCTTATTCAGAGTTATCTGCTGTAGACCGATTATCTACACCTAGTTGCAACATTAACAAAGCATTACACACAACATGCAGACCACACAGATACAAAAATCCTGTTGCCATTCTCCTCTAGTCTGCTTTATTTTTTGTCAATGGCAGTGTTATAGCTGGCCTGAGAGCCACAACACAATGGACATGACACCAGATTATGATTTCAAAGAGTTTATTAAAAGATGAAACAAATAGCTGGGTCTTGGACTAGGGAGTGGACAGTGAAGAACCACTTGTATAGGCTGACCCCACAAATCAGTCAGCTCAGCTGCTCCTAGAACTCAAAGACAAAAAAAACAGCAGAGTCACATGTAACATTACCTCCCTTAAGATGACAGCCTTACTGGTGTCATTGAGGCTATAGCCCTCGTTGCAGGTGACCCCGGTTCGAGTCCCGAGCCGAGCGGTCTTATCCTGCGTGTCATTCCCCCTCTCTCTGCCTCCTGTTTCCTGTCTATCTCCACTGTCCTGTACATTAAAGGCGAAAAAGTACAAGTGAAAGGTCATAACATTATCACCCCTTTGTGTCTGTTCTCTACATTGTAGTTCTGGGCAATAAGAGCCAACCACAGTAGTTCATTAGTTATTGTTGTACATGCAATTTAGAAACACTAGGACATTGTGATCTTTGAATATCATTACTGGCTGTGGTGTTGAGCAAATATAAACCTCAAAATACTGGAGCCCTGAAGGACAATTGTGAAACATTACAGCAAAAACCCGTAATAGCCAGCTAAACAGAAAACTGCAGCTCTTGCTTTGTAGTGGGAACAGGAAATTTGGTGATAGCCACAACCTTAACATCTACAGACTGCACTGAAAGAAGCTTCTTGCAAGCACTAACATCATTTTAGTCTCCACATGAGACTGCCAATCAGATTATTAGACCACCACATCACCAGCAACATCTCTCTGCTCTACACTGTGCTTCCATGCTGTCCCATCATCCTCTGGCACTAGCAAGTAGAGAGCTCCCAAAGCTGGAACTAGGGACAGCAAGGAAATGCTTTAGTAAATATTCTTTGCATTTGAGCCATTTGTGGGATTTGCACCATACACATTCTGCTTAATAGGTTAACAATCCAAACATCAATATCCTCTTACATTACACTGGGTTCAATCAATTACATAGCACCAAATCACAACAAAAGTCGTTAAGGCACTTTACAAAGAGCAGGTCTAAACCACATTCTTTAATTTAAAAAAACAAAAACAAAAACACAGGAGCAATTGGTGACAGTGGCAAGAAAAAAAAAATCTCCCTTTAAATGGGAAGGAACCTCAGTCAGAACCAGGCTTAAAGTGAGCAGCCATCTGGCTTGACCAGTTGGGGTTGAGGAGGGGGTGAGAGAAGCACATTAAAAACAAACAAACAAAAAAAAAAACACACACACATTGAAGTTAGTAGGACCTAGACGGAATGATAGCGGGTCCAGGGCATGAATCTGTCAACCCGATATCCACAATCCCAGGTTACTTGTAAGACGAGAAAGAAGTTTAAGTTAGTGAATGCATTAACAGCACATGAATGTTAATGATATTATAGATGATATAGAGGGATGAGGAGCTCAGTGCATCATGAGTTCCCTGGCAGTCTAAGCCTATAGCAGCATAAACTAGGAGCTGGTACAGGACAACTATAAGCTTTATCACAAAGGAACGTTTTAAGCCTACTCTTCAATATAGAGGGTGTCTGCAAATCTGGAAGATGGTTCCACAGGAGAGGAGCCTGATAACTGAAGGCTCTGCCTCCTGTTCTACTTTTAGAGATACTAGGAACCACAAGTAGACCTGCATGCTCATAGAATTCTGGTAAGTTCATAAAGTACTATGAGCTCTTTAAGATATGATGGAGCCTGACCATTAAGAGCTTTGAAGGTGAAAATTCTATTCTAATACTCTTTCTAGTTTTTGTCAGTATACATGTAGCTGCATTCTGGACCAACTGGAGAGTCTTGATAATAATGAATTACAATAATCCAGCCTAGAAGTAACAAATGCATGGACTAGATTTTCTGTGTCATTTTGAGACAGAATGTGTCTGATTTTTCCAATATTATGCAGATGAAAAAAGGCAGTCCTTGAAATGTTTTGTGGGAATTGAAGGACAGATCCTGATCAAATACAGTGGGGCAAAAAAATATTTAGTCAGCCACCAATTGTGCAAGTTCACACACTGTTGCTGGTATTTTGGCCCATTGGGTGAGATCTTGCATGGAGCCCCAGATCGAGGGAGATTATCAGTGGTCTTGTATGTCTTCCATCTTCTAATAATTGCTCCCACAGTTGATTTCTTCACACCAAGCTGCTTACCTATTGCAGATTCAGGCTTCCCAGCCTGGTGCAGGTCTACAATTTTGTTTCTGGTGTCCTTTGACAGCTCTTTGGTCTTGGCCATAGTGGAGTTTGGAGTGTGACTGTTTGAGGTTGTGGACAGGTGTCTTTTATACTGATAATGAGTTCAAACAGGTGCCATTAATACAGGTAACGAGTGGAGGATAGAGGAGCCTCTTAAAGAAGAAGTTACAGGTCTGTGAGAGCCAGAAATCTTGCTTGTTTGTAGGTGACCAAATACTTATTTTACCGAGGAATTTACCAATTCATTCATTAAAAATCCTACAATGTGATTTCCTGGACTCTTTCCTCCCATTCTGTCTCTCATAGTTGAAGTGTACCCTCTCTCATCTTAAGTAAGGGAGAACTTGCACAATTGGTGGCTGACTAAATTGTTTTTTGCCCCACTGTATAACTCCTACTGTAGGTTCCTTACAGTGGTGCTGGAGGCCAGAGTAATGCCATCCAGAGTAGTTATATTATTGGATAATGTGTTTCTAAAGTGTTTGGGGACAAGAACAACAACTTCAGTATTTTGAGTTTAGTTGCAGGACTGGACTTAAACCAGTTTAATACCAATTGAATGTTCAGGTCTCTGTAACAGGATTTGATGATCAACAGTGTTGAAGATTTAACAGGACGGGGGATCCAACATGGCGGCGAGCGAGTAGGTCACGTTAGAAGCAGCTCTCACTGCAAAACGCCCTAAATCCTATTTTTAGCTGTTTCACAACTCCATAACAAAATTGATCGATTGAAAATTTTGCTAGGCACAGAAGCTATGGCTAATGAGGAAAGCGAGGTGATGAAAGCCATTTCCATACAAGACATTAAGACTGAAATTCGTGACTTTGGAGGTAGGATCTCTGAAGCTGAACATCGAATTAGCAGTGCAGAAGATAGCATCAGTGGTATGCAAAAGACGGTGCAAACTATGGAGAACCAAGTCGAGCTGCTCAACTCCAGAATAGAGGATTTGGAGAATAGAAATAGACGATGCAACCTACGCCTGGTAAATCTTCCTGAAAAGGCAGAGGGGAGCAATGCTGTCAGATTTCTAGAAGACTGGCTGCCTAACATGTTTGAAACATTATCAAGTCCACTTATAATTGAACGAGCACATCAAATTGGCAGACTCCCAAGGCATGCAACCGAACAAAAATATCCCAGAGTGCTAATCATGAAGTTCCTCAACTTTCAAGATCGACAACGAGTAATGGGGGCTGCCAGAGAAATGAAAATGGTAAAATACCAAGAACACAGAGTCATGTTTTTTCCGGATTTTTCTGCGGGGGTGCGCAAGCAACGAAAGCAGTTTGAGGGTGTGAAGCAGCGTCTACAATCGCTGAACATCGAATACAGATTTGGATAAGCCAAGTTAATCGTCTCCTGCAATGGACATAATACCATCTGCACCTCACCGGAAGAAGTGGAGAAACTTATTAAAGCCGGCGATACAGGGGAGCGGGGAGACAATGCAGGCCTACAGTAGGATACTGTGAACTATGTGATGGTCTTGTTTTCTTAACCCAGGCATACATGATAACAAATTTAGCCTACGGGTTAAACCGTGGGCCTGCTATGTACACTGCTTATTCCCGGGTGAGATTACATACTTTTTGGTTGTTTAATTTATGTTAAGGCTATGCTGACCTTAGATCGTCTAATACTCTGGTTAAAAGTTTAGGCTATCATTGGAATTGGTATAACAATATCTTGATGGGCTGTTTTGGGGTGGAGTGACGGTAACGTTAGTGAACAGCGGAACCTATGTTTGTAAGAGACTTGCTCCTTTTAGAAGGATCAGTCGAGTCCACCGTTGAATCTTTTACGTTCGGGGGGAGGGTGAAGCGACGCAGGTTTGTTCGGGTTAACTGCGTCCAAGAGCCTCATTTTGCAAGATGTTTTACTATTTTATTTTTTTTTGCTGAACTTATGTTATGTATGTTTTTACAACAGGTATTGTCTCTATCTTAAAGAAATATAATACACAATGGTTACATGAGGAATAACTCTCATATCAATATAACATCCTGGAATGTAAGGGGGTTAGGCAAATTATCTAAAGTGAAACAGGTCATGAATAGATTAAAACAACTCAAAACAACTATCGGGTTCTTACAAGAAACACATTTACTGTCTAGTGAACTACAGAAATTACAAAGAAGATGGGCGGGACAGGTATTTGCATCATCATATGCATCTAATGCAAGAGGGGTAGTAACATTGATTCATAAGTCTGTTCCATTTCAAGTACTGAATGTCATATCTGACAAGGCAGGCAGGTATTTAATTCTTCAGGGGCTACTCACTGACAAGAAGATAAATCTTGTAAATCTATATGGGCCAAATTCAGATAGCCCTCAGTTTTTGAAGACTTATTTTTACTTTTAGCTCCTATGTCTGGCCAACTCCTGATTGGAGGAGATTTCAATACAACCCTGTCAACAGACCTTGATAGACTCAAGAGTGTAGATAACACTCATGCTCAAAGTAGGAAAATATTACAGACCTTTATGCAGGAATTAGACTTGTGACCCATGGAGAAGACAATATCCAAACAAATCAGAATTTTCATGCTTTACCTCTTCGACAAACTCATATTCTCGTATAGATTATTTCTTAGTTTCAAACCAATTATTCCCACAAATATTTGACATTAGATACGAGACCATTGTGATTTCTGATCATGGCCCTGTTACACTAATATATGACTTGAACAAGATCATTAGAGGTCCTTATAGATGGAGGCTACACCCAAAATGGTTACATGATACAAACTTCTTAGAATTTGTGGGTACTAACATTGATGTATTTTTCAAAATAAATACAAACGAAACAAGTGCTTCTGTTAGATGGGAGGCTTTCAAAGCCTACATTAGAGGACAGATGATTAGCCATACAAGCTTTATAACCAATAAAGTTAATTTAGAATTGAAATCACTTGAAGAAATCAAGAAGCTAGAAAAAGAAACCTATGAAGATCATACAAATACAATGCCACAGCAAAAGGAACTACTACTCCTCAGAGCACAATACAACAAGCTATCACTATCTAAAGCTGAAAACAGCCTATTTCGCCTGAAACAAACATTCTATGAGCAGGGAGAAAAATCTGGCAAACTTCTGGCCTGGCAAATTAAAAAAATGCAATCTGATAAAGCCATTAATAGCATTATAACAAACTCAGGAACTCTCTCATTTGATCCACAGGAGATCAATGAGGCTTTTAGCCATTTCTTCAAATCATTATACAAATCAGAATCTCCTGCCTTCTCAGATGAAGTGAAACAGAAATTAGATTCACCTTTGTCTGTAGAGGAATTACTGAAGGCTATAGATACAATGACAAATGGGAAAACAGCTGAGCCAGATAGTCTTCCCATAGATTTATATAAAGCTTTCAAAAATCAATTAATTCGCCCTCTATTTGAAATGTTTGAGGAGTCCCTAGAAACTGGAATTCTGCCCCCGTCACTAAGAAAGGCCCTAATTACGCTTTTGCCAAAGCCAGATAAACCACAACACTATTGTGAATCATATAGACAAATCTCTTTGATTAACACTGATGCTAAAATACTAGCCAAAGCACTAGCTATGAGACTAGAAGGTTATCTACCAGCAATAATTCATAATGACCAAAATGGATTTGTGAAGGGCAGACAGGCCTTTCATAATATACGGCGGGCACTAAATATCATCCACGAAAAAACAGATACTACAGACAACTGTTGTCTCTGGATGCCGAAAAGGCGTTTGACAGAGTTGAATGGCCTTATTTATTTGATATGCTCTCCCGATATGGATGTGGACCTAAACTCTGTCAATGGATTAAATTATTGTATTGTGAACCATTGGCAGAAATTGTTACTAACAACTTAATTTCAGAACCCTTTAATCTATCGCGTGGTACGCGACAGGGTTGCCCACTTTCCCCCCCTACTATTTGTGATGTCTATTGAACCCCTGGCAATAGCCATACGAAGTCATCCAGGGATAAAGGGAATTGATATTTCAGGACAAGAACATCAGATTTCATTATTTGCAGATGATATATTATTATACCTTGCAGATCTAAAAAATACAATGCCTACTCTGATCAACGTGATAATTCATTTTGGAACATTCTCAGGATATAAGGTCAATCAGTCCAAATCTTCCATACTTTTCCTCAATGAAAAAGAAAGAAATAGTCCACCAATCCAACACCCTTTCACAGTATCTAAAATTGGGTTGAAATATTTGGGAATTATTCTCACACCTCAAATAAAAAACATAATCCCACATAACTATGACCCTATTGTTTCACATGTAAACAATTATTTAAATAGATGAATGTCTCTCCCCCTCACATTAATAGGCAGAATCAATGCTATTAAAATGAACATTCTCCCCAAATTTTTATATTTATTTCAGTCAATTCCTCTCTCACCACCGCCAGCCTTTTTCTCTACTACGAGGAAAAAACATTCACAAATTTCATCTGGAATAAAAGACGACCAAGACTTCGCTTAACCTTATTATACCTACCTTATGATAGGGGAGGGTTGCAGTTACCCAACCTACAATGGTACTTCAGAGCAGCACTTTTTTGGTTCTCTAATCCTTCAAGTCTGCCATGGGTCCAGATAAAGGAACAAAAGGCAAAAGGGCTAACTTCGGACAGATACCTATACTCCAATTCTCTGAAAATGCTTAAGCGGACTACAATCAATCCACTTGTTACGACCACAATTACAGCTTGGTATGAATCACAAGAGATGGTTGGAGAGCCAAGAGATATATCACATTTTTCTCCTATCTGGGGTAATGCAAGATTTACACCAGGTACATCAGACCCAGGTTTTAAACTTTGGGCACAGCTTGGTTTACAGAAGATTTCAGATCTCTTTAAAGACAACACCCTTATGTGTTTTGAATATCTGAAAGATCATTTTGGCATTCCTAAGACTCATTTCTTTAAATATTTTCAAATTCGGAGTTTTATTCATTCTAAGAACCAATCATATCAATCTCCTGCTTTAAATGGTATTGAAGAACTGGTAACACCCAATCCCCATGCTAAAGGAACAATCTCGAAAATATACAGTAAAATGCTTAATTCATCAAGAGAGTCCTCAGACTATAAGAAAATGGCCTGGATGGAAGATTTTCAGACAGTCATTACAGAGCCAGAATGGGAAAAGGCATGTTGTCAAGCACAAACAATGACTATTAATAGTAGATTGAAGTTAATTCAATATAATTGGCTCATGAGAATATATATAACTCCTGAAAAACTCCATAAGTTTAACCCGAACATTCCGGACACTTGTATAAAATGTACGACAGAGAAAGGAACTTTGTTTCATTGTATCTGGACCTGTAAACATATTCAAGAATTTTGGAATAGCATAATTGATATCATGTCCTGCATCATTCAGAAAGAAATCCCTGTATGCCCAAAAATCTGTATCCTTGGACTTATCCCGGAGACATTATCCTTTGGAACACATGAAAATAAATTGGTCAACCTCTGCCTACTACATGCAAAACGTCTTATTGCTAGACAGTGGAAAAGTGTTTGTTGTCCATCTGTAACTCTATGGGTTAATGAACTATCTTCATGTATAGCGATTGAAAGGCTTACATATGCCATTAAACATAAAAGCCATATTTTCCATAAAATATGGGATTCATTCATTTCGTTTTTGGAATCAAAACCCAGTAACCTATGTTCTTAAATGCCACAACAACAAGTGAGACTGTCCTTATGTATGTTTTTGTTGTTTGTATTTTCTGTTTGTTTGTTTGTTTGTTTAAGTGATGTTTTTATTTATTGATTGATTTATTTTCTTACAATTTTTTTTTACAATCATTATTGCTGCTTTTATTGCAAACTATGATTATCAACAGATGGCTCAAAGTGGGTGGGTGGGTTGATGGGAAATGGACAAGAAATGTATCTTTATTTTATATTTGAATACATGTGTTGAAAGATTGTTGGTTGTTTAAAATCAATAAAAAATAAGGACTAAAAAAAAAAAAAAAAAAAAAAAGATCTAACAGGACTACAGAGAGAAATGAATTAAAGTAATTTGTAAGTTTTACCAGTGCTGACTGTGCTATGATGGGCTATGGTCAACTTCAATACCATATGTTAGAATAAGGTCAAGGGTGTGGTTATGGCAGTGAGTGGATTCATTCACATTTTGAGAAAAGCCAACTGAATCTAATAATGAAATAAAAACAGTGTTGAGGCTGTCATTATCTACATCCACGTAATTAAAGTAATCTACTATAATTACTTTATCAGTACTAAGGACTAAATTTGATAAACTCTTTAGCCAGCAGTTTTAAATTTGATTCTGTATCACCTGCTCTGGCCCCAGGAATACATTTAACCATGTCCCTGGATGTTGCTAACTTCACTTTTCTAACCATGGAGCTTCCAATCAGAGTTTTTTTTTTTTTTAACAGCAGGTGTGTTGCTCAGTGAGGAGAACCTGTTTAAAAAATGACGTGGTTGGTGGTAAACCGGCTATGCTTCCAATAACAGTCACCCAGCTGCTTGGGAACTACCAGGGAAGTAGGCGCTACAATAGGTCGGCTCGCTTGATGAGAAGTATTTAAATGCATAATGAAAAAATATCCATAGAACCAGTTGGTTATGCAGTTCCCACAAATGTGACCATGTGACCTAACACCCAGCTCACACAAACATGAAGGCATGGGCACTGACACTTGTTACTGAAAACTGACTAATGATTAATGAGGGTTACAACCAAGCCAAACACAACCACAACCTAGCATTTAGGTTACTACTACACAACCAAACCTACCATCACACAATATGCAGTGTGTGAAGAACAAAGGCCAGCAAATGCCACCCACAGGGTTAGATTTTTTTTATATATTTCTAATTAATCTGTGCTGGAACTTAACTGGTTTCCTCTCTATCAAAGACTTAAAGTCTATCTAACTAGAACTCAACTAGTCTTCGTCAGCTTTCCCAGGATCACTGCACAAAAATAACAAAGTGATGTTGGTCTCTCCAACACCCGCAGGCTTTCTTAACCAAGCAAGCTCTAAAAAGAACCTACCTCTTGTGGCAATATCAGCATCGACTAACTGAACCCAGGGGCACAAAAATTTGCTTACCCACTACACCCGAGTGTTTGAGCTGCCATTACAGGTGGTTCAAGAGCTACAACACAATAAAGGACATGAGACCATATTACCATATGCAAAAAAAAAAAAAAAAAGAGCCCTTATATATGCCCAGCCCATGGCTTCACACAGGTGTCACCAAGCAATGAGTGATCTTAGCTGCACCTAGAACTCAAAGACATAGAAAAGACACACATAACCCCACCCCATAGCAGACAGTCACATGTAACAGCAGAAATTTGAGAATATCCATCCATGTAGGCCCTATTCATAAAAATATGAACCCGTGTACACTATTTATTGGTGCCTAGATCTCTGATGCCAGACCATTTCAGAACCTTTTTTCACTGTGGACATAGACTCACCCTACAGATACCAATTATACTGAAACTGGCCTATTGCCTACTGCATCTACCAAATGTTGTCCTTCCAGTGATGTGAATTGTACCAGTTTTATGTCAGATCCTGACCTGAAGTTGGTCCAGAAAAAAACCCTCAAGGGGGAGCCTCAAATTTAAAAATCAACCACTGACACCAGCTTTTAATTGAACATTTTCCAGAGTTAAACCATTTTTTCAATAATTTGATTTCTCTCCATTTTCTGCATTTACACCATCAGTTTTGATGTTCATGCACATGTGTAATGCACAGTCTGCACTCCCCAGACACTGAAATCTGATTTTATTCAGCTATCATATGTTCATAGCAAATCGCAGTAAAATACACCGTTTCTTTATGATCTCATCAAACACAGACAGGGCAAGGCAAAATAAATACATTTGTATACCAGTCTTACAGTTTTTTCTGAATGCTTAAGCACTAATCATGTTCTTGTAGCACAATTTCTAAAACTATTAATACATATAGCAAAACCACTCACTGAGTTAGCCAAACTAAAAGCACAAATACTGCTTTGCACTCAGTTTGTAATTTTGTAACACACACTTTGCAAAACTGTAGGCACAATTCACTGCACAGCACTCTTTTTGCAGAACTTTAAACACAACTCGCTGCTTACACTCAATTGCCAAATTTCCAAAACACTCCTAGCAAAATTATACACATGTATGGCTATTATTTACACATTTTGCCAACTGTCTGGCACACTTTCACATGTGAAAACAATTTTAGAGAATTAGTTCACTTTGCAATCAGCCTAAGCACTATAAATAAGCCACAGGTAAGCTGTCTGTGTGGAGTACAATGGAAGGAGCAAGAAGAGTAAGAATCAGAGGAGGCCGAGGAAGAGGACGTGGAGGTGAAGGAGTTGGAGGAAGAGGACGTGGAGGTGAAGAAGCAAGAGGGAGAGGACGTGGAGGTGAAGGAGTTGGAGGAAGAGGACGTGGAGGTGAAGAAGCGAGAGGGTTAGAGGAAGTTAGAGGAAGAGGACAAGGAGGAGCAAGAGGAGGACGAGGAGGGGGAAGAGGAAGGGTAAGAAGAAGAAATAGAATAACTGATGACATCAGAGCAACAATAGTGGACCATGTCATAAACCATGGAATGACCCTGAGGGAAGCTGGCCAACGGGTTCAGCCTAATTTGAGCCGCTACACTGTAGCGAGCATCATTAGGACATTTCGAAATGAAAATCGGTAAGTACAGTCACATTGCACTAAGATTTGTAGCACTGCCCTACTCTAATGAGAAACACAACAATACCATACATGCAAAAATTCTGAAATTGTTACTTTACAGAATTGCTAGACGTCCAGATGTTGGGGGCAGAGGAAGAATGTTCACTCCAGAGCAAGAGCCCCATATAGTGAATATGGGGATTGCCAATAACGCAATAAGACTACGCGAAATACAGCAGCGTATAATTGATAATGACACCATCTTCCAAAATATACGCAGTGTGAGCATGTCAGTACTAAGTCGTGTACTTGCCCGCAACAGAATAAGGATGAAACAAATTTACAGAGTTCCTTTCGAAAGAAATAGTGAAGGTGTGAAGCAACTGCGATATGAGTATGTGCAGGTAAGCTATAGTGTCATTGGTTCTGAATTTCGAAGTGCATAGGCTACTGTAGTGCTGTGTATGGGCCTGATGTGTTGCATTTGTTTTGTCTTGTCCAGAGAGTAATGGAGCTGGAGGCAGATGCCATGGGACACGAGCTGCTCTTTGTCGATGAGGCAGGTTTTAACCTCAGTAAAACAAGGAGGCGTGGTAGGAACATTATTGGACACCGTGCAATACAGTTTTTTCTGAATGCTTAAGCACTAATCATGTTCTTGTAGCACAATTTCTAAAACTATTAATACATATAGCAAAACCACTCACTGAGTTAGCCAAACTAAAAGCACAAATACTGCTTTGCACTCAGTTTGTAATTTTGTAACACACACTTTGCAAAACTGTAGGCACAATTCACTGCACAGCACTCTTTTTGCAGAACTTTAAACACAACTCGCTGCTTACACTCAATTGCCAAATTTCCAAAACACTCCTAGCAAAATTATACACATGTATGGCTATTATTTACACATTTTGCCAACTGTCTGGCACACTTTCACATGTGAAAACAATTTTAGAGAATTAGTTCACTTTGCAATCAGCCTAAGCACTATAATTAAGCCACAGGTAAGCTGTCTGTGTGGAGTACAATGGAAGGAGCAAGAAGAGTAAGAATCAGAGGAGGCCGAGGAAGAGGACGTGGAGGTGAAGGAGTTGGAGGAAGAGGACGTGGAGGTGAAGAAGCAAGAGGGAGAGGACGTGGAGGTGAAGGAGTTGGAGGAAGAGGACGTGGAGGTGAAGAAGCGAGAGGGTTAGAGGAAGTTAGAGGAAGAGGACAAGGAGGAGCAAGAGGAGGACGAGGAGGGGGAAGAGGAAGGGTAAGAAGAAGAAATAGAATAACTGATGACATCAGAGCAACAATAGTGGACCATGTCATAAACCATGGAATGACCCTGAGGGAAGCTGGCCAACGGGTTCAGCCTAATTTGAGCCGCTACACTGTAGCGAGCATCATTAGGACATTTCGAAATGAAAATCGGTAAGTACAGTCACATTGCACTAAGATTTGTAGCACTGCCCTACTCTAATGAGAAACACAACAATACCATACATGCAAAAATTCTGAAATTGTTACTTTACAGAATTGCTAGACGTCCAGATGTTGGGGGCAGAGGAAGAATGTTCACTCCAGAGCAAGAGCCCCATATAGTGAATATGGGGATTGCCAATAACGCAATAAGACTACGCGAAATACAGCAGCGTATAATTGATAATGACACCATCTTCCAAAATATACGCAGTGTGAGCATGTCAGTACTAAGTCGTGTACTTGCCCGCAACAGAATAAGGATGAAACAAATTTACAGAGTTCCTTTCGAAAGAAATAGTGAACGTGTGAAGCAACTGCGATATGAGTATGTGCAGGTAAGCTATAGTGTCATTGGTTCTGAATTTTGAAGTGCATAGGCTACTGTAGTGCTGTGTATGGGCCTGATGTGTTGCATTTGTTTTGTCTTGTCCAGAGAGTAATGGAGCTGGAGGCAGATTCCATGGGACACGAGCTGCTCTTTGTCGATGAGGCAGGTTTTAACCTCAGTAAAACAAGGAGGCGTGGTAGGAACATTATTGGACACCGTGCAATAATCAATGTCCCAGGACAACGTGGTGGTAACATCACCATGTGTGCAGCTATCAGCCAAAATGGTGTTGTTCACCATCATGCAACCATTGGCCCATATAACTCTGCACACATAATTGCATTCCTGGACACCTTACACGACATTCTCACTGTTCAGAGACCAGAGCAGACCCGATATGTCATCATATGGGACAATGTTAGTTTCCATAGGGCTGCTTTGGTCCGAAACTGGTTCACCAATCACCCACTCTTCATGGCACTCAACCTCCCCCCATACTCTCCATTCTTAAATCCGATTGAAGAGTTCTTTTCTGCCTGGCGCTGGAAAGTCCACGACCGCCATCCCCATCAACACGCAGCCCTTTTACAGGCAATGGAGGAGGCATGTGGAGATATTGAGCAGGCATCATGTCAGGCCTGGATACGGCATGCAAGGAGGTATTTTCCCCGGTGCCTTGGACTGGAGGACATCGCATGCGATGTAGATGAGATTTTGTGGCTGGACCCAGAGAGACGGCATGATGTAGGCTGATTGTCTTTTTTTTGTGAATTTATTATTTTGTGTTCTGTGCTATGTCTTTGTTTTGACGAGTGTGAATAAACACCAATACTTGAAGTTTGGATCCCTGTGTGTTTACAGAACTATGACAAAAGTATGACCTCAAACTGACCTAGCCTACCTTGTGCACAGAGAAAGCAAAAGCCAGATGTGTTTTGTATTCATACCATCAGTGTGTAGTTGGCACATTATGTGCTTAGTAAATGATGGCATGTGTTTACTGTTTGATACGAAAACACCATTTTTACTAAGGTGTGAAGAGTTAATCAAGCTGTGTTCACTTTTGCAAGAGAACTATAACGTTTTGATAATTTGGTGAAAGGTTTTCTCATTTGTGTGTAGAGTTTAGCAAAAATAGCCAATGTTGCAAAAAATGTGCTTAAGCATTCAGAAAAAACTGTAAGTTCTGTTAAAATCTGGTTTGTTATAGACAAAAATCTTGAAATAGAATAGAGAGTCAGCCTGACCAGAAGAAGGACAGACAGCTAGCAATATGGAAAATTCCTTCTCACTTCCCAATTTAGGGATTGAGCCCCTTGAAAGGGTCACGAGATAAATCTGAGGGGTCATGAGATGATTAAAGGGACAGTTGAAGGAATACAAATAAATGTAGTGGAGTGGAAGTAACATCAAAAGGAAATACTCATGTAAAGTACAAGTACCACAACATTTTAAGTACAGTAACTGAGTAAATGTGTTAAGTTATAGCCACCACTGGAAACTTCTACTGTATCTGCAGCGATGGCAGTGTTCTACCGCTCATTCTAGATGACAGAAGGTCACTGTCTGTTTAAATATAATAAGGAACATAATCTGCTAGGTTATTAACTCAGGAAAATAATCTACATTTACTGCCCACTTCTTTGCCTCAAAACAAAACAAAAGGAAAGGGCTGCAAAGTAAAGTAAAGTACTTCATACACGTCCTCTACCAACACCAACAATTAAAAAAAATAATTGGATAAATTAGTCGGATGCCATCAGGCTGGAAATTGAGGTTGCACATTGTTACTTTCATGCCTATCTGTCAGGACACAAGAGGCGTGGGACAAAAGTTGGACAAAATCGACCACAAAAAAGTACTTAATATTTCTGGCATATAACACTCATTAATGCTTCAGTTAGTCCTCCAAGCAAAGGACCATGTTGCTGGAATGTTGCAACTGTATATGTGGTCCAAATGTTTAATCCATCACAAATTCATATCATCATGTGCACTCTATCTCCAAATCAACCCACACTTTTTTTTTAAACCATTAACCTGTTAATGTCAGTTGTATAGACACAAAAGTAATCAGTCAAGTAAAACTGATCAGAGGCGTTTTCATTCACAATCTTGCAGCAAAATCTGCAGTTTTGGCTCAAGGTTAACAGAGCCTACACTAGAGGGGAGTGTTACCCTTAATTTTGGTCATTAAAGTTTGGTCAAAAGTCTTCCTGTTTATCACATCTGGGGAATTCTTTATCACTGAGTAGAGTTTAGTGCTTTTTAATATTAATACTATATGTCTGGTTGGGAATTTTTGGTAACACTTTCTATGATCTCGTCTCGTGTATAGTGCATTATGAGCACATTCATAAGACATTATAATGCATTTATTAGGCTTTATATAAGCCGTTATGAAGGTTTATAATCATGTATGTCAACTTATCACAAGGTTTATAAAGTATTATAAGTGGTGGACTTAATGCTTTATAAATTCAGCATTCATAATGCTTTATAATTCCATGCCAACGTGTTTGAAAGAAGATATTGAAGTCCTGAGTTACATAGCACATTATAACTATCATAACTTAATCCAGTTATAAAGACTCACAGAACTGCTCAGACATATAATTAATGCTTAGTTTCTGAAATGGAATAATGCCTTATAAACATCAATAATATGCTATAGGATGACTTTAAGAGCTTTAAGTAAAGTGACAACACTGTGTAATGTTATTACAAATAAAACTTTATTCTCTCAATTCTCACTTTGTACATCTTTTCAAAATAAAGTCCTAATTCAACAGCTCGAGTTGTTCAACACAAAATAAAACAGGAAGGCCACCAGGGCCAGGACTTGCCCCAGCAGCAGCACCCAGCTGTTGGCCATCAAGGTCAATGTACCTGACTTCTATACAATTATGAACAGCATATTTCCGAATGTCATGCAACAGCCGGCCAATTATTTGAAATCTATGATTCCTGCCCAGCCAGTATTCCCACTCAATCACTTTTAAATGTTCTTTCAAAAGTTTTGTGGTATGGTTTCCACGGTGCCTCCATACTTCAAGCTTGAATGTCTGCCATGCACGTTCCAAGTGCTGAGTGTGAGCTCCAGTGTTTGGGTCAACAAAATGCCTTTTATGGCTCACTGTGTGATGGTCAAACTGTAGATTTGTAAGTGCCCGCTGGTAAGCTCGCCATTCATCAGAGACAATTTGTGATCCTCCTCTCACATGACGTATTATGGTTGGCAGGAGATCTGCTCTTGATCGGCCTCTCACCACCTTCAGTATGGGTCTTCTTTATGTTTGCCCCACTTCAAGTAAGCCAAAGACCCACTTTTTTGTACGGCGCCAGGCAGGTCCAAAGCGTCCTCTGTTATACTGTAAAACCAAATATGTTCAGATGGAGTGAGAAAGCTTTCTTGGAAGCCACCTTTCAACCCAGTTGGTTACTTTTTTTAAATGACACTGCAAAATATTGCTATTTAACCTAAGTAGAGACAAAGAGGACTGTGCACAATAATAGCAGTTTCATGATGATAAAGAATAAGCAATTTTACAAACTGTTAGCCAGTAGTGCAGTAATGATAGCCTAATAATGTACTTCAATTATGCTAAATGAACACACAACAAATTAAGAATTTACAAAATAAATAACTAGCACACACTACTTACTTTCCTCTTGTGGGATAATTTACTTTCGTCTAATATCACAAAGCAATGTCGTCCACCGATCCTCATGTTTCCCTGGTGTTTGAGTTTATCGATGGCTGTAATGCAGACCTTGAGAGATGCAGCTGGGTTCAGTTGTGTGTAGGTGACCTGTAAAACAGGAGAGCGCCTCTGATTCATGTTTATCTTTTCAGTATTCGGTGCTTGAACTTTTAATTTCTGGGTTCACAATGCTGAGCCGCTGTATAGCACTACTTTGTCAACAGGAGCAACCTTGTTACTCTTGGTTCTTTCTTTCTTTTTTATCCTTCTTTCCTTTGTTTTGTTGATTGGCTATTGATTAGTGTGCAGGAGTATGCATACAGGCAATGTTCGCATATGTTTGTTCACACATTTATGAATTTCTTTTTTTATCTGCAAGATACAGAACTGAGAATGTTTTTTTCTGCACACTTGTACTGGCCTGGATGTGCTGGGGTGTCTAATGCATGTGTATGTGAGGAGGCTGATAGAAGCAGAGGAGGTTCTCCTCCTAAAAAATGCTAGTTATACATACACACAACGCAAATTATTTCACCGCATGAAAACATGCGGTGGGGACATATCCCTCTTTAACTCTGGCAATGTAACTACACTAGTACTCTTATAATATGTCATGATGATGTGACATTTGTATAATGTTTTGTAAATAACATTTTCAGATTTGGGATGTTATTTGTTTATCACATACATTTTCAACATATCATGATTAAATATAACCATAATTATAATCATAACAATGTCAACAACATGTTGAACAGTACATTTTGTCAAAAAACAGTTGATAGGGGACTCACTGTATTTCACTGCATTGGAAAACCTATCAACATCACTGCACCTATTATCTACATCATTGGATAGGTCCATTGTCTGTGGGATCTTAGTTATAATGGTGATGTTGCCTTTTCAATTTAGATTATACTAGGCGAGGATAAAAACTGTTTTTTCCCTCTATTGCATCTCATGTCATCAGATTCATTTTGGGTAAGTCTATTAGGCGAGGTTTTTTCTCCCTAGGATGGGGCTAATGTTAGGGCTTAACTTAAACCAAAAAAATAAAATAAAATCATACATACACATATTCATTCAGACATCCCTTGCTGCTGCACCCAAATAGCTGTGTTAATCATATTTTGGACATTTTCAAAATGGGTTATGTTAAAAAATAAAACACCAACCTACATATGAACTCCACATGGCTTCGGAGATGTTTACAGGAATTGAAGAAGATTGATCCACTTCTGACAGATTTCTTTCCTACCACAAGACCTAATTGGTGAGTTTAAAAAATAATAATGATAATTATTAACCAGCGGTAGATTAAATTAACACTATAATGTTACTGACATAAACATATGACGTCAATATGTAATAATTAACCCTTATGCCCTGCTTAAAAAAAATTATACTGGGATTTGCGTTTTAAACTGCAATACAATTATGAAAGATCAATATATTTCATTTTTTCCCCATGAAGGGGTTAAAATGGGGCAGGGGCAACACACACAGTCTAATTTGGTCATGAACATGCCACAAACCATTTTAGTTGAGAAAAAAAAAGAGTTGAACTGGTTTGCAGCCATGAAATACTCAATTATGCTAATTTGTTGGTCAGAGGGGGAGGAGCTATTGACTTTATTTTTACAAACTCATGAAGACTGCTGCAGAGAAAAGGGAAATTACAATAAAAATATTTCTTCACTTTAATTTAATGGGGGGGGGGGGTTAACAAAAGTTGTTTATAATGGAAGTCTATGGTACAAATCTTGTAGTTAACCTTTCCAATGTAATAAAATCATCTCACAAAACACAAAACACAAAATTTACAAAATTCAGTCCTACCCAATTTCAAGGCAAAATTACCTCAGTAATTCACCCCCACTAACAGGGCGGATTAAAGTTGCAATGAAGTTTCTTACCATACATATCCATCAGCTTTGGAAACATTGTTCTCTTTCAAGTGGACCAGATCATGCAACGCGTTAGGATACCTCTTCTTTGCATCCACACAACTATTTTTCTCCGGTTGTGTATGGTGTACTGTCCTCTTGTAGTATTAATCCACGCATTTCATCAAGTAGTAAATTGGTCATGCTAGCATACCACAACTGTAACTATCTCCCGCGTTTTCCCGGCATCCGTCGAGACTGCTGCGTTCAGGAAAGTCTGAACGTGGGGAAAAGGAACAACAAGTTGTTAAAATGAATTAAATGGTTGTCCAACTTTCAATTACAGGTCCTAAATTTGGTTTTCTTTTTAGAACTATTTGTTGACATTTGTATTTTATTTGTAGTTATGCACTGTGTGACTGTATAGTTCATATTTAACTCTGATTATAGCAATATGTGGAATATGGAACAGCTACTTTATTGATTTAAAATAGCTATCATGTGTTCTGTGGCAACATTAGCTGAGACATTATGCAATTAAACTGAAATAACCCATGTTAATATATGTACAGAGTGAAGAAAAATGATTGATTGTCAGAAGTCAGAATCTCCGAGTGGGTAATGAATGTAACACAGGACATTGACGTGGAGACTCACTTGACTGTAGTACAGTTTCAAACTCGGAGATTGTCATGGTCGATGGTGTCTGTTAAACTAAGAAGTGTTAAAGACGTGTCAAACCAAAGTCTAAGGTAATATTTTTCATAACTTCAAAAAATTGTGAAAATATGAACAATACGTATTAGGTTATTTGTTGTCGTTTTGGCTGAAGTTGGCCTCAAAGTTGCTAACATGCTAGCCAGGTTTAACGTTAGCCTCCAAGCCAAGCACACTGGATTGCCCACGTGGGTAATTTAGCCAAAGTAACCCAGCCAACACGCTGAGAAAAAGCTAAAGTTAGATAGGTTAGTGTGTAGTGTCAATGTGGTAACCACCAATGCTTACCAACCATGTGGTAAGCATTGGTGTTAAGAAAGTGTGGTGTTAAATTTGAAGCAATTTCAAACTAACATGAGCCAAATCCTTATGCTGATAAATGTAATCCTCAATTGATATGCTCTCTCAATAGCCATGCATACCAGAAGGGGTGCTATGAATCCTGCGCCACCGAAGGGCGACAACAACCCTGTTAGGCATGAGGAGAACATTGGTATGTATGAATTTGCTTCTTTTTCTGTATGTTGTCCAAACCATATCAGTCAAAGTGGGCTTTGTCATAATTTTGAGGATTTCATGCATGTAAGTTAGAGCTGAAACGTTGGTTTTACTGTAACTTATTCATTTTATCCTGTTGCTACTGTATGAATCTATAAGTACTTGTTGTTTTTATTATTATCATTATTATTATGAACTCTCTGTGTTTGTGTGTACCTGTCTGATTTATTGCAGGAGAATCTTCCAAGGTTGAACGTCAGTTCAAAAGAGTCTTGATCTCTGATGAAGAGTCTGAAGTAGCTTCGACCTTAGCCATCGACTCGTCATTGTCGGACTCATCCTTGGAAAATGACTCCAAGAAGAAGAAAAAGTTCATCTCCGAAGTTGGTTGGAAGCTCCAAATCAGTCCTGACCCTGGTGGCCTTCCTATTTTATTTTGTGTTGAAAAACTGAGATAAACATTTTATTTTGAAAAGATGTACAAAGTTAGAATTGAGAGAATAAAGTTTTATTTGTAATAACATTACACAGTGTTGTCACTTTACTTAAAGCTCTTAAAGTCATGTTAATAACATTACACAGTGTTTTCACTTTACTTAAAGCTCTTAAAGTCATCCTATAGCATATTATTGATGTTTATAAGGCATTATTCCATTTCAGAAAATAAGCATTAATTATATGTCTGAGCAGTTCTGTTAGTCTTTATCACTGGATTAAGTTATGATAATTATAATGTGCTATGTAACTCAGGACTTCAATATCTTCTTTCAAACACTGTTGTCACTTTGGCATGGAATTATAAAGCATTATGAATGCTGACTCATCATGATACAGGTTGATGGTCTACCTGCTGGGCATTTCTGCCTGACGCACCTCCACCGGTGCCTTTAATGCAGGTGTGCTCCTAACACACCAAACACACCTTTGAGGGCCTAAGCGGGTCATCAGCTGGGGACCACCAGTCATAGATGTTTCGCTCCTTTAACCCCAGTACATCTCCTGGTGGCGGAGCAATGGCAGGGATCTCTCCCTGCCACCCCCTGCTGACACCCTAGGTGTTGTTCGGCCCCCAACTCCTATGCTTCCTCCTTAGCCACAGCCAGAAGCTGCCTCTCTCTCTACTTTAATAAAAGTGTTATGTTAAAACATCAATACAACAAAAGTTGTGAGGAACAACTACTATAGATGAAATACCACAAAGACATGCAGAAAAATCGAAACCCTAAATGTATCTGAAGGTGTCAAAGATACTAATTAGAGGGTGATTACTTCAAAAAAATGCTTAGAGCTTTTTGAACCCTGGATATTGTCAGGGCCCGGTAGTTTTCTAATGTATTTTGGTAGATTTAGTTTTTTTGTCTTCTCTAGCTTCCTCCCCTCCTGTTTGCCTCCCTTCCCCATATGTGTCCTCAGACATCCACACGTTCCCTCCGTTCTTCCTCCACCCATCTCCTTAAAACCCCAAGGACTAAGCTCCACACAATGGGAGATCGGGCTTTCTGCTCCGCCGCCCCCCGTCTTTGGAACGCCCTCCCAGACCACCTAAGGGCACCACAGGCTACTGACACTTTTAAATGTGGCCTGAAAACCCACCTTTTTAAAAAAACATATGATTGCTGATTTTATGTGTCGTTTTTACTCTGTAGTACTTTGAGATTGCTTTTATGAAAAGTGCATTACAAATAAAATGTATTATTATTATTATTATTATTATTGTGTTACACCTGTGCCTCATTATCCAGTGTATTTATGTGGTGTGCTCTTTTCCTTCTGTGCCAGATCGTCTTGTCAGTTCTTGTCAGAGTTCCAGCGTTCTTATCTCAGTTTATATTCTTAGTGTTATTGACTAGTTTTGCCTTTTGGATTTTGAGTATTGCCTAGTGATTTTGTACTTCTGCCCTGTGATTTTTGATTTCCTGATTTCTGACTTTTTGGACTAATTAAACAGCTTGAGAACTCTTCATCCCTGTCTCTGCAAATAAGTCCACTTGGTCTGTGCCTGATAGATATGGTCTTGACTATTTTCTTTTAGTTGCTGCTACCAACCCATTGAAATATAAAATAGAAATATACTGTATTAACCATGTCCTCATATTCAAATATAAAATTATAAAATGTATACAATTACAAAATATAAAATTTGTATAGACGAAATAGAGCAGTGGAGAAAGGCCACAACTATGAAGAGTAGTTAGAGACTCCATGAACAAAGACAAGGACCAAAACTGAAACACTTTTTAGATTATTTTATTATTCATAATCTACAAAAATAGTGGTCAGAAGGCATTTTAGAATACACTGTCAAAAATTCTGAATATATTCAAGATAATACAGTACCACGACATATATGAAGACTATGAACATGTTGGGTGATAACATGACAGGCTCACAGAAGAATATGGTTGTGTTACACAGTACATGCCAAGGTTAGATTAGGGTCCCAATGTAAGAGCAGAAGAGTGGACCCGGTTTCGGAGGTGCACTGCACACTGGGTGAATCAGAAAGCAGTCTGTCTCTGTGCCTGTACAGCGTTGGCTCTCTGATAGCAGGGGCGCCAGGCACAGGCACTCATCACATGGCAGTGTTTTGTGGCAGTACATGGAGCAGCACAGGCAGGGTCATAGTTTAATCTACTCTCACACTCATCCAGACCCAGCTGCAGTAATGCCATGGAGGTGAATCCTGTCTCACTAATACTTTATTTGAAGCCAGCTGCTCGTTATCGTCATCATAAGGCATCATAAGCACACTGATGGAGTGGTAAATCAAATCATAGGCCAGCTCTGACCTTTAGAGAATAAACTGTTGTGTTTTACTCAAGCATGGAAGCAAGCTGTTATGTTCCTCCTTTTTGCCATGACTGATGTGTCTTATGTACTTGTACCTTGTTGAACCATTTTAAAAATGAGTAATTGAGCTCTAATCAACATAAAGTTCAACATGGTAGTGATACTTTGAGTAGGATATTACTATTTTCACACTGGGATATTACTACTATAGGGAGTCTGGAATATGCACCAGGAATAATTGTAGACTTTCTCAGACTTGAAGTGTGATAAATTAATATATTGATACATTTTAAATATTTTAATAACATGCATTTAATTCATTATTAATTAATAAAGTAAAGTTGTATTTAAGCAATGAATTGACACAGTCAAAGTCTCAATATTATTCTGATGGCACACTGCAGACTCCATACACTTCATAATGATAATGCTTTTGGACTTGCTATCATTATATATACTGTACCAGTAAAACAGTTTGGACACACCATCATCAGGTACTGTATGTATATGTTTGCTGTGAGCCAAATAATGATCAAATACGGCACTTTAAATATAATCAGCTTCATGATGCCACAAATTGAACACCATATAAATGTTATTCTCTTCCTGACTGAATATGGATTGTTCTATATCAAAATAATGATAAAAAAGATAAATGGAAACAAAAATATACAGGGCTACTTCATTAATAATAAACATCCTCAGCACAGGTTTAATGCAAAGGAAGAATAAATAAAATAATTTAAACAATAAATACTCTTATGTACAGTAAGGTTACATGATGCATAGCATCTAACAGAGAAGTTAAGTTTTGACTTAAACAGTGACAGAAGGCCTCAGAAATGATTCTGCTGGTGATACAGCACAGTACCATGTTCAGCAGCTCAACTTTACTTCCTCAGCACAGCATGTCTATAATGAAAGAATACATTTTTCATATCACTATTCTGTTTGGGTTACATGCACTGCAGTTCCTAAAGGCTAATTTACCTATTGGAGAGATATGTGAGCGCTTCCTTTTCCACAGTCTGATGAGCAGATTGATAACAATGCCATCTTTACAAAGTCTGTGTTAAGCCTAGCTTAGCACAAAATAGAGAAAGAGTTAGCCTAGATGTGTTATATGTGAAACTATACACTTTAAACTGACTTTAAAATGGCCACTTTAATCAAAAAGTTGGTTGAGCATCATTCTAATAAGACTGTTAAAAGAGGTCCAATGATGGGCCAAGAATCATAAGCAGTCAGACAATCACACAATGGAAAAAAGCAAAATAAAGCAAATAAGTATATTGAGGTGTACTTATGCTTATTCACTGTATCAAATCAATACTACTGTCAGATTCATCCATAAGGCTACAGTCAATAGCTGGTCAGCTGTGTTACTGTACTTGCAGATCTTAGTTATTACTTGGGTGAGTACAATGTTATCATAACTGATAAAAATATCAAAACTATGAAAATGAAAATGTACATAAACACAACTTATTTTGTTAGTTGTTGGTCAACCAACAGGCTGTCTTTCAAATCTTTCTAAAAAAATCAAATACAATATACTGTACCCTGGCTAGCCAACTGTAAGTTTTTAGCTGTATTTGAGAGACTGATCACAGTCCAGGTATGTTCAGTAGAGTTGTGCTTGTGATATTTTTGTCTCCTGATGGTTTCTGTTTAGCTTCTGAACTGTAAAACCTCAATTTTCCGTTGTAAAAACAATGAGTTGGTGTAATGGAAAGCAAATGTGAAAATCTGTGTGAGCTAGACTGTAGGCATTCTTCAGATGATCTTCAATAACAAAAAACAAAACAAAAAATGTTGGAAATCTTTCAGTGAGCCAGATAGTGTGAGGCAGAACCAATTTTAGTAATAAAAATGTGAGGAGATACTGCACATCCTGGAGTTATGTGTGGAAACACACACTTCAGAGATACACAGCACACTGCCAAGACACAAAAACAGGCCAACGCTTGGGTCGGATATTTTTAGACTAGTTTTCAATGCTGCCGAACACAAAAGCTTGAACCAATACTGTCTTAGAATGCTTGTATACATACACCATATCTATACATACTGTATCACATACTGAAATATGTGATTCTTCATCGTAAACTTACAATTTCCAAGTTGTTTTTATTGGTCAGATGTGGACCAATAAAAAGGGGCCACCCCTTCCACATCTGAAAAGGTCTTTTGTGTCATGCTATATGTGGTCCACTCAGGTTTCTCATAAACATGTGCAGTACAGAGGAGCGGCGAGGTGAAACAAAGCTTGGAACAAATGTACTGATTTAAAATGTTGAAAGGTCATTTTCAAAAACCTGCCTAGTATCCTTATAATATACCTGCAGTGTATCTATGACCACAACCAATGGAAAGGAAGTAGTGTGTCATAAAACTAATAATATACTAACAGCACACTATGTAATAACTGTGAATAATAACTAATAACATTCTACCCACTACTTTTGCATATAATGTAATAAGTCCATACAGTTTGTGATTTCAGGGACCGTTTCTTAAAATGTATGCTAATGCAATAACATAAACTGTAATAATAAGCACAGATAAAATAATTGAACGCATTTCAAGTGTTTCATGGATACATATTTGGTAAATATTTAAACTATATTTAAAAATAAAACATTCACAAATATGGGTTTGAACATAAAACCATGGTAATGTTCACAAGGCACACTCCTGCACAGACCTGGCAAACAGTACGACACTGTTGCTGAGTGGGAAGCCAGTGAGGGATGATGTCTTGTTTAAAAAACACTAAATCCTTTTAATTTGGTTATTTCAATAACCACAATATTACCCTAATCACTACCACATTGTAGCTGCCATGCATAGATTTAGGTTTCTTTATGTTGGCTTTGGATGCTAGAAAATTTTGCCACCGAATGTAACCCCAGGTTTGGCTGAATTGTCCAATATCAACATTCTCTCTGGCTGGTGACAGTTTTTCCAATTTAAAACAGTTGATTGTATATTACCTTTTTTACAGCCATTATCCACTTATGCTACCTTTCACAGTGTGTTAAATTGTTCTTGGTAACAAATGTTACCGTTTTTTCAACCAATTTGTAGTAAGTGGATCATGATCATATTACATGTTGTTTGCTTTACAGTGATGACACACAAGCACTAGAAATGAAATACAAACTGCATTCCCACACTCATTTTGTTTGAACTACAGACCAGGTGGTTGTAAATGGTATCATGTCACACCTGATCTGAAAATAAACCATGTGTTGAAACGCTGTCACTCTGAGTGATGGTTGGCTCATGACCATATATGTGATGGCATCCTACAATAGACTGTTGACAGAGATGTAAACAAGCTGTGCTGAAACAAGTATGCTTAAGCTACTGTGGCATTTACGATTTGCATACAGGCTGAACTGCTTTGCTGCATTTAGAAAGCCACTGGGGTCATCTAGAGCATTATACGTGCCATCCACTAAATTAAACAAAGCTAAATTATTTCTGTACTTCTAAATACTCGTGTGTGTGTGTGTGTGTGTGTGTGTGTGTGTGTGTGTGTGTGTGTGTGTGTGTGTGTGTGTGTGTGTGTGCGTGTGTGACTATTGGAAGACTGACTACATTTGCTTTCATAATGATTTTTCCTTGGCCAGATGGTAAGTTACTGAGCTTCCCTGGAAGGAAAGGTGGAGTTGTATCACATAGTGAAAGCAAAATTTGGTCTTATGAAGATCATTGAATTTACAAAATAAAACAAACAAACTAAAAAACTATACCATGACTTCATGTCATAGTATTTGGTCTTGAAACTGATTAAACTGCCCTGAACACCACAGAATAGAGTATTTGGTTGATTTGAGGCTGTTAAAGCGATGGTTCAGCATAATTTCTACCTAGCGTCATATGCACCATTACGTCAATCTAAACACCACCTCAGCCCTTTTTTTTCATTTGGTCGCAAATTAGTGGAGTTAGAGCTATCAGCCGAATGGCTTAGTACAGGCATACCTTCTAAATTGAGCCACTCATCTTCACGTTCGATGTGCTCTGTGCAGCTGTCTTGCGAGACCACACAGTATTTCAGTGATCTCGCGAGATTTCTACAATGTTTACAGCTTTAGCAGCTTTAGCAGCTTTAGCAGTCGCAGCAGAGTAAAAGCCATCAGGTAAGTGTTTATTTTAATAAACTCCTGGTGTACTTACAAACTTTCCAATGCATCAACGTATGAGTAAAGACCCTATTTGTACTACTGTAGAAGTTTGATAACAATCCAGGCATTATTAGTGGGGTCATTTACGAGATACACTGGTGGTCCCATTAGCGCCTGTACTAAGCCATTCGGCTGATGACTCTAACGCCACTAATTTGCGACCAAATGAAAAAAAAGGGCTGAGGTGGTGGTTAGATAGACCTCGTGGTGCATATGACGCTAGGTCGAATTTACGCTGAACCATCGCTTTAATGCCATACAGTGTTGACTTTTCTTTTAGCTGAGGCTTTGCAGTCACTTGAGAAATGTCCAGAGATCACATTTGACTCCATCATGGAGTTACACTGTATAACTGACTTTTGGAAAATGATGATAGATATTGTAGGTTTTAAAACAACCAAGCAAGAAAAAGAGAAACATTTAAACAATGCTGTGGTGTGGATGTAAGTCAGTACTGTCCAAACTAAAAGTGAACAGTATGATAAGGAGTTTTAGCCTTAGCTACCTATCTAGCTAGCAGGCTAACAGCACAAATGGACAGTGTTAAATGTCTTATCATGTTTCTATGCAGACGTTTTTAGGAAATAAAAGCATCAACAGTCAATAACTGTGAATATATTGTGATACAGATTAAATTTAACTTAAACCTGAAGTGCGGAATTTTACATATAAATGGATGTCCATTACATTCAAGACCTTGCTAAATGAGTTCACACAATGCTGATTAAGCCTATCACTGCAAGTAAATCTCTCTGTATTGCACAGGATCTTTGAATAGTTCCTACTTTCCATACCGGTCTTGAAGGTATTCTCTCGTAACATGAATATACTGAAATGGGGAAAAAAATCCACAGCCCTCATTCTGTGCAAAAATATGTTCCATTTTGATTGAAGCTGAAATGAGGCTTCATTTGAGCCTCAAGCTTTGTTTATACTCGTGCAAGACACGTGAGTATTCACAGATCAAACAAGATCAAGCAAGCAAGCTTCAAGTATACACAGAGAGATTTTTTTCTGTTCAGTATTCTCTGAAACGCCAGGAGGCATATACTGTAATCAAAATATTATGTGAATAAGCAAGAAGTCAATGAGAAGAACGTCATTATCCAACATAGCTACACGCATGCAGAATTTCTCTGCTAATGACATGGATGTATTTTAAGAACTGGATACAGAACAGTAAATGTCACCATTCAGTCCAATAAGAATTGCTTGGGTGGCGCACAAACCAAAAAAAAAAAAAGAAAAAGAAGCTGCAGCTTGGCAAGGAAAAATAAAATTTCATATTAAGCAGGATGTAACTTTGGAAGATACCAACTCAATTTTGAAAACTGCTAAAGCATTATAGTAGTTTAAGCTGAACTTTGGAATGCATATTTGTGCAGAACGAGGGCTAGTACAGTGGATTCAGAATAGTCATGTCCTCCAGTATGGAGAGTAGTGATTGTTAAAGCAACCAAAGGCCAATTTCCACATTTATACTGGAACAAGAAAGACTTGAAGAATACCAAACCTATCCTTTAATATGATGGCAAAGGCCTTATCCAAATAAAAATGAGTTAGCTTTTGTTAGTTAGCTGTTTGAACATTTTGAAATTAGTGACCACAAAAAAAGGAAAATCCTTGCCTTGAATAAATCATTCATGTGTACAGTCTAGTAATCTGTACCTGCTAATGGATCATGTTTCAGTTGTGCATATTTACTCTGATGATCAGTAAAAGTTGTTATTATTGCGCCAACTGAGTTTAATACAGTGTTATATTTACTTTGGACTGAGATAGGTTTTGGTGATTTGGCTGTTAGACTTAGGGTAGTGTTATCTTTGATGCCACTTAAAGATAATGTTTACATTCTGTTTATTTATTGGCACAAATAATCATTTGTGAACACAAATTAAGAAAAAATGTAACCCTTCAGACCGACTGGAGCCTGTAACAAATGTCTGCATACCTCTTCTAATACTAGCTTGAGCACTAGCACAATGATTACTGATGAAATCAACAACTCTCAGTCAGAACTAACACAGAAGTTATCAATTACTGAATTCTGGTCATTTAGCCAAGCAGCATGCTTAGAAATGTAATGAGCTACCTGTACTTTGCCAAAAAGATCTGAAAGACCTGAAAATCTCCAAAGGGTGTGTTGCATCACCTGAAAGCCTTCAATAGGCTAAATGAAAGACAAAGGATTAAAAAATATAATCCACTATGCACTGATACCAGTAGTTTACTCCTCTGTGCTTATTGTTGGTGGCATTTAAATAAACCTCCCCCTGCTTCAGGCTGGTGGCAGACTTCCAGATAGCCTGCTGGTGCCATCAGCCTCTATCTGAGTGTTTTCAACCTCCATTAACAACAAAAAAGCTATTAGCAGAGGGAAAGCCCTAGCCACTGCACTCTGGATCTCATCCCAGGCCCAGGCCTCAGACCACATGAACCAAGGTTAAGTTGCCCACTGTACAGACCAGGCATCACAGCATTCTGCTCTTTCACACAAGAGCTCCTCTGTGTTTGTGTATTGCAGATATATACTTTTCTCTGCAATCAGCCCACACAGCTGCAGTTGGCTGCAGAGAGCCACTTTATAGTCTGCCAGCTAGTCTGGGCATCCATGAAGGACACAGTCTCGTAACGGGTAGGCCGACAGCAGGGGTGACTGCTGACCTTCTTGCCGGAGATACTCCCGTTGTCCATCAGAGCCTTGAGGGCCAGGTCGTAATTCTTGCGGGAGCTGTGACATGTACCAACACAGTACTTAAAGAGGATGATCTCATCCGAGTCGTAGCCGAGACCCAGATCACGCACGCGTATTTCCTTCCTCTCCACATGGCAGTCGTGGCTGTTCTTGACCTTCTTTCGGTTCCTGCGCGACGTTCTGGGTGAGTTTGAGTCCCGAGAGGAGCGCCGCCATCTTCCCTGATGGATTTCCTCATCCTGAATCAGTGACCAATCTTCTGCAAATAAACAAATAAATAAATGAATGAGAAAGAATGAAACATCAATTCCCGACAGGCAAATATTAATTATTTTGAACTGAATTGACTTTATTGTCCTAATTTTCATGATTAATTGATTCATCCATTTATCTTTTTTAATATCCCGACTGATGGTCCACAACCTAAAAGTATTCAATTTACTGTTATTGAATACCATAGAAACCAGAAAATGTTCACATTTGAGAAGCTGAAATCAGAGAATTTAATGATTAATCGATTATCAAAATAGTCAGTGATTCTAACTTGTAAACAGCTTTCACATAAACCTCAAACTCGTAGTTATAATAATTGTTGTTTTTTGAAAGCACTGATTTACAATTTGGCATTTCATAATATGAAGTGCCTGAAAATCAAGCAAAAAGGGATGTTTTTTTATTCATGATGTTAAACTGTCATTGCACTTTCACTTTCTCTCAACCAACTCTGTAATCTGGAGTTGTCCTGTGACCTGAATGCTCATAAATTTTAAAGATGGGAATATTCCCCATCTCTACCATCCATCCCATGTGACTTGAAAATGTCATAAGATCAGGTTTTTCATAGGATCCTCAAGGGTATGATTTGATGCCAAGACAACACAGTCATCTGATCAATTTTTTATTTGAAAACATATACATTAGTGCAACTTTAAATTATTAAAATGGGAATAGTAAATGGACTGCACTTATATAGCGCCTTCATAGTCTTCTGACCATTCAAAGCACTTTACACTACATGCCACATTCACCCATTCAAACACATTCATACACTTATGGCAGAGGCTACCATGAAAGGTGCCAACATGCTCATCAGGATGTAATCTGATGCACATTACAGTACACATACACTTACACACACTCGCACACACTGGTAAAGCCATCAGGAACAATATGGGCTTCAGTATATTGCCCAAGGACACATTGACATGCGTACTGGAGGAGCAGAACTGCCTACCTTCCAAAATCAAATTGTTACTATTTTATATAATGTGAGGATGTTTTACAGATCATGCTACTAAAAATATTAAACAAGGTTCAGCTTGTTGAGTTCAGACAAACTATTTATTCACTGTCCTGCAGCCATTAAGACCAGGAATGCTAACTGAATGATATTATGATGTTAATGTAAACATCAGAGTATATAAATTAGGATAATATTATTATATTATTCATTATTATTATATTAGCAATATTTAGTCCTATCACTATACTGAAATTAGAACTGCACTGTGTCATATGCGGCTCTAAATAACTTTATTAGTAGAAATGAATTAATACCTTAATTATTGCACAAAAATATTCTAACTGGTTTGTTCACAGTAACAGAGAAAGTCAAGCATGATGTAAGAAGTTCACAAAGACATTTTGTATCACATTCATATGTTAAAGATCTCTTAAACTCCAAGACAAATTCCTGGTGTATGTAAACATATTTGACATGTCAGCTGTATTGTGATTAGTTCATCTCTGTCATGTGATGTTTTCCTGGTCAGACTACATGATGGTGAGCTGTATCACACAAGTAAGGAAGATCAAAATGAAGATGGCAACAATCACGTATCAAAGGAACTGATTCAAACAGTGCCACAGACTGATGCTGTTGGAATCAGTGATTGTATTAATAAAGCAAACATAATAGAAAACCATTCAGACTCCAGATATATCCCAGATGTCTGGCCTTTAGAGACTTAAAGGTGAAAAACTTCTCACATTTAGTCTATGCACTGAATTAGTGCAGAGTTTTATGAGCTAGCAGGGGAGAGCATGTGTGATTAAATTGAAAGCAGACATGGCTGTTGAGGGAAATTCGGCTGGTTATCAGCTGAGCGGTGCAAAGTGTACTGTCACTATGCGGGGTCATTACCACTAGAGGAGCGGAGCAGCTGGCCCAACTCCAACTGGAGCTGAAGTTGCTTTCTCAGTTGCCAGGAACATTTCAAACAAGATTTAGCCGCTATGCTGTGCAGACCTGGCCCAGGTGTTTGACTGATTTCAACTTCCTGACATGTGAATGGCTTTTCCCTGCACTTTCTCTAAATGCTTCCACCCTGTGTTTTTCTAAGGGAATGATTATCAACATTGTATAATGCTCCTCTACAGCAGCATGGGGGCTTGTCAGTTCATGTCTTCATGTTTATGAAAATAAAACTTTTAATCATTAGGGGGAAATAGAACAGAAAAATGCATAGAATTATTCCCCAGGCAAAGAGCACAGGGTCCTCTGAGTCAGACCCGCCCAGGTATATATTCAGCCATGTTAAAACATGCCACAAAGGTCTGCATTATTTCATGTAATTATACAACTATTCCATGTTACAAGTGAACTGGGTAATGTATAGCCAATGATGTCTAACTGAAGTAAACATTATTATTGTTTTTACTGCATCTGCAGTCATGAGAAAACCATAACAAGTTTCAGTTGGGTGTTTCACTCATTTTCTCATTAATGTTGTGAAGTCCAAGAATTAAGAGAACATGAGAAACAGACCTGATTTTAATCTGATAGCACCATAAGAATAAAGCCAGTATCACCACTGATTAACACAACGTACAGTAACTGCATCAGACACTGCAGTTACTTTTTTTAAAATTCCACATGCTTGGGGAAGAAGGCATGTCCCATCACATATTGGAGTAAAGTCTGTCATTCTCAGTAAGAGTAAACATGATGAATATTAGAAAAAAATATTATAAAAATCAAAAATCAACACACCCATCACCACTACAGGACTTTCTTTTCTTCCAGACAGAATAAAACCGATTAAAAAGTTCAAAATGTTTAATATATACTTAACTAAATATAACAAACCAACCTACAAGCATCTATTAAACTTCACCGTGATAAACATTTCATTCTGGCCCAATTCTAGCTTGAACATTTTGCTACTTGAACCTTGTTCTTAGTTGAATAATATTGTTTTGTTTCTCCCCCTATTTACTATTTACTGTATTTACAAAATAAAACTTCTATTTGCTATGTTTTATTTTGTAGTTTTCTATAATGGTGGGTAATTTATGGGATGTGATCAATATTGGGTAATATGGGTGGTTGCATTGTAGTAGATGTTTTTACTTTTCTTCCATTGTCTAATTTTTTCCCGATTTAATAATATGTTTTTTGTTTAGATATTATTCTCTCTAATTTTCTTGTAAGTATCTCTGCTCTGATTGGTCCACTGTGAGAGGTGATTGATACATAATCACACAGTTGATAATGATCTGTGATGTGTGTATAAAGTATTGTGTTATGAATTCAAATTTCCTGATGAAGATCTTATAATACAAAAAAACAACAGTCAGTCTATGTAAGTAAACTGTTTTATACTGACACTCTGAGCTCTGTACTGAGTCTGATGTAGTAAGACTGCTTCCATTAAACAGAACTTTCCAAATCTGGAAAAACTCTGTCAACTCTTTTCAAACTACACAAGTGATTGGCCCCAAAGGGACTCTAGATGGTAATGTATAGGTCTGGTGACTGATGATACTAAAATGATCCTATCAACTGTAACTCAGGTGCACCGTGTTGTGACTGAAGCCAACTGAACTTGTGATGGTGATACAGCAGATACAGCTCATTTACTGGGATTTGTTTTCAGTTTTCTAACATAATAACAAAGGCAAATATTGTTAATGAGTAACGCTGAAAGATCAGGCTGATGCTTGTAGTACACACCTTTGAACTAATGAGTAATGACTCAGGTGTGGCTTTCTTGAAATCTTCTTTTAGTTTAGTCTCATACAGAAAAAAAATTATTTATCACAAAAGAGACTGAAGTGTAGTTTGGCTGCATACCAAACTGGCTGGTAGAATAAACAGACATTCAATCCACAGTCATTCATCTTATTACTCTCTTGGCTGTGATGAACAGGTCTATGATGCAAGACAGAAACCTGCTGTCATGTTGAATTGATTATTTTTACCTTGTAGCATACAGGGGCCCCTTTCTCAATTGACCAAGGCCATACTCAGTGTTGAAAACTACCAGGCAAATTTCCAGAGGCTATATTAGTCATGAAGGAGTTACGTGCTGCTATTTTATGACCTCCACTACAGATTTACAAAGCTTTATTTTCAGCCAGACGTCTTAGCTGCACAAAAACTGTTTTACATTACAATGAAAGATGAAGATGAAGAGTGTGCTTCCCAAACTAATAAAAGCCCAGCAGTGTAACATGGCCCCTACACAGAAGTGGAAGAAAATGTTTTATGTTCCCATTGAGCATGTCTTACAGAGTTTCCCCATCTATTAAATAATGCAAATTTACAACTATTATTTTACTTTCTGCTATATTTCATCTTCTTTTATATTCTTACAGATTTATACAGATGTATATTACACTATTGTATTGCAATGACATACTGAATAATTACATTATAAATTAATATGAATGAATATGAATATTTGAATGAATATTGCAGTGAAATCAATTGCGACAATCCCGGTTGTGCAAGCAAGAATAAAAACAAGCCACATCTGTCACATCTCGGTGATTGTGGTTGATTTCCAACAGTTGGAAGAATGTGCTTCAACTGTAATCAGCTGACATCCCACTGATTGAAACAGTTTTTCTATCAGTCATACACCAATAACAGCCCATTCTCACAACAAAGCAGTTTCCCTCCTACACTGATCCCTGCTACATCAATGCTGCTACACTCTCTACTGCTGCTGGTAAAGCTTTGCCTCCACCATCCCAACTTCCACCTTTTTAGTTCTGATTCCTAACATGGCTCAAAGGCCAAACTGGGGTTCAATGTCTTGTTTTGGGCCCACACTTGTATTCCCATGGGGAGTGTTCTGCATTCCGCTCCCTGTTTTGGCTTAGCTTGTTTCTGACTAACAATAATCTTAGGTAACAGTTAATGGACAAGATAACCAGATGTTACACACATTTAAACACACTAATAACCATTGGTTACTCTACAGTCTAGGTACACTACTGGTCAAAAGTTTTAGAACAACCCAATTTTTCTAGTTTTTTATTGAAATTCAAGCAGTTCAAGTCCAATGAATAGCTTGAAATGGTACAAAGGTAAGCGGTGAACTGCCAGAGGTTAAAAAAAGGTAAGGTTACCCAAAACTGAAAATTATACAAAAACACTTAAAAATGTAGGTCTTTCCTACAGAGAATTTGTGAAGAAAGTCAAGGTGTCAGTGAGTACAGTCTCCTTCACCATCAAAAAGCACTCAGAAACTAACTAGGGGAAACTCTGAAAGGAAGAGGTTTGGCAGACCCAAGGCCACAACAGAGTCAGAAGACAAGTTTCTGAGAGTCAGCAGCTGATGTGTGATAGGCGGCTCACAGGACAACAGCTTCAAGCACAGCTTCATAGCGGTCGTAGAATGCAAGTCTCAGTTTCAACTGTGAAGAGAAGACCTGGAGTTGCAGGATTGACAAGTCAAGTTGCAGCAAGAAAAGCCATTGCCAGACGTCAGAATAAGAAGAAGAGGCTTGCCTGAGCCGTGAAACACCACCAATGAACTACTGAAGACTGGAAGAAGGTGTTACTCACTGACTGATGAATCAATATTTAAAATATTCTGTTCATCATGCAGGAGTTTTGTAAGCCATTGAGTAGAAAGGATGGTTCCTCAGTGTGTGACATTATGGACCCTATTTTAACGATCTATAGCGCATGGCGTGAAGCATGTGGCGCAAGTGCCTTTGGGCGTGTCCAAATCCACTTTTGCTATTTTAACAGCGGAAAAATGGTCAAAAGTCCCCTCATTAATCATAGCCATGTTTTTGAGTTAACACTCGGTAAACCAATCAGAGTGTCATCTCCCATTCCCTTTAATATCAAGGAGCGCTGCCACTTTGGCGGATTGATATTATCACAGTGCATTTATCCAGCAATGTGTTTCAATAATATAACATGAGTTACTTTTGCTGAAAGGAAAGTTGGTTGATGAGCTGCTAACCTCACATTTAATTCATATAAAGGAAGAATATGGAGATATAACCAACCAGTGTGATGAGTGTAGAGGTGTGTGTGGTTATAACCAGTGTGATGAGTGTAGAGGTGTGTGTGGTTATAACCAGTGTGATGAGTGTAGAGGTGTGTGTGGTTATAACTAACCAGTGTGATGAGTGTAGAGGTGTGTGTGGTTATAACCAGTGTGATGAGTGTAGAGGTGTGTGTGGTTATAACTAACCAGTGTGATGAGTGTAGAGGTGTGTGTGGTTATAACCAGTGTGATGAGTGTAGAGGTGTGTGTAGTTATAACCAGTGTGATGAGTGTAGAGGTGTGTGTGGTTATAACTAACCAGTGTGATGAGTGTAGAGGTGTGTGTGGTTATAACCAGTGTGATGAGTGTAGAGGTGTGTGTGGTTATAACTAACCAGTGTGATGAGTGTAGAGGTGTGTGTAGTTATAACTAACCAGTGTGATGAGTGTAGAGGTGTGTGTAGTTATAACTAACCAGTGTGATGAGTGTAGAGGTGTGTGTGGTTATAACTAACCAGTGTGATGAGTGTAGAGGTGTGTGTGGTTATAACTAACCAGTGTGATGAGTGTAGAGGTGTGTGTAGTTATAACTAACCAGTGTGATGAGTGTAGAGGTGTGTGTAGTTATAACCAGTGTGATGAGTGTAGAGGTGTGTGTGGTTATAACTAACCAGTGTGATGAGTGTAGAGGTGTGTGTGGTTATAACTAACCAGTGTGATGAGTGTAGAGGTGTGTGTAGTTATAACTAACCAGTGTGATGAGTGTAGAGGTGTGTGTGGTTATAACCAGTGTGATGAGTGTAGAGGTGTGTGTAGTTATAACTAACCAGTGTGATGAGTGTAGAGGTGTGTGTGGTTATAACTAACCAGTGTGATGAGTGTAGAGGTGTGTGTAGTTATAACTAACCAGTGTGATGAGTGTAGAGGTGTGTGTGGTTATAACTAACCAGTGTGATGAGTGTAGAGGTGTGTGTGGTTATAACTAACCAGTGTGATGAGTGTAGAGGTGTGTGTGGTTATAACTAACCAGTGTGATGAGTGTAGAGGTGTGTGTGGTTATAACTAACCAGTGTGATGAGTGTAGAGGTGTGTGTGGTTATAACTAACCAGTGTGATGAGTGTAGAGGTGTGTGTAGTTATAACTAACCAGTGTGATGAGTGTAGAGGTGTGTGTGGTTATAACCAGTGTGATGAGTGTAGAGGTGTGTGTAGTTATAACTAACCAGTGTGATGAGTGTAGAGGTGTGTGTGGTTATAACTAACCAGTGTGATGAGTGTAGAGGTGTGTGTAGTTATAACTAACCAGTGTGATGAGTGTAGAGGTGTGTGTGGTTATAACTAACCAGTGTGATGAGTGTAGAGGTGTGTGTGGTTATAACTAACCAGTGTGATGAGTGTAGAGGTGTGTGTGGTTATAACTAACCAGTGTGATGAGTGTAGAGGTGTGTGTAGTTATAACTAACCAGTGTGATGAGTGTAGAGGTGTGTGTAGTTATAACTAACCAGTGTGATGAGTGTAGAGGTGTGTGTGGTTATAACCAGTGTGATGAGTGTAGAGGTGTGTGTAGTTATAACTAACCAGTGTGATGAGTGTAGAGGTGTGTGTGGTTATAACTAACCAGTGTGATGAGTGTAGAGGTGTGTGTAGTTATAACCAACCAGTGTGATGAGTGTAGAGGTGTGTGTAGTTATAACCAGTGTGATGAGTGTAGAGGTGTGTGTGGTTATAACTAACCAGTGTGATGAGTGTAGAGGTGTGTGTAGTTATAACCAGTGTGATGAGTGTAGAGGTGTGTGTAGTTATAACCAACCAGTGTGATGAGTGTAGAGGTGTTCAGCAGTCTGGTGTCATCAGCTGATTTAATAAACAGTGAGTGGCTGTGCGTAATGACACTGTGCTCTGTGCAGCATCTTGTGCAGCATCTCAGAGGCTGCAGACTTTCATAGGTTGTTAGGACTGTCCACAGCGGCACTCTCCATTTTTTACAATTAATTAAATCTGATAAATATTATGACTAACTAATATGCAGAGGTGGAAAGTAACGAATTACATTTACTCGCGTTACTGTAATTGAGTAGCTTTTTTGTGTACTTGTACTTTTTAAAGTAGTTTTAAAAATCTGTACTTTTACTTTTACTTAAGTATGTTTTGTGTGAAGTATTGTACTTCGCTACACTTTAAATCACATCCATTACTGAGTAAAAAATGTTGGCCGAATGTTTTTTTGACATTCAATGCCCTGCAAGTGTTTTAAAAAACCCCAATAATCATTCAGTGTTTCCCACACAATATTTAGAGACTATGGAGGGTTTATCATTTATTTTTAAGGGTGCTGAGATCAAATTTAGGGGTGTAAGAAAATCCCCCAAAAAAGTCTAAAATCACTCCGGGTTTACAGAATCCACAATTATGCCACCTTCAATTTAATGGTTGTGTTATTTGAAAATGTTTTATGGGATGGTCTTCACTAAAATGACACATATCTCCATAAATGTTTTAAATGTTGTGTCGACATATTTTGTCATTGAAGCAGAATTTGTAAATGTATACCTTTATCTTTAATTAAAACATCTATTTAGAGATTTATGAGCCATCACTTTGTCCTACAGCCGCCCCCCCACCCACCCATGTTATAAAAGTAACTAAGTAACTTTTACTCAAAGTATTTTTTTAACAAGCTACTTTTTACTTTTACTTGAGTATATTTTTAGACCAGTACTTTTACTTGTACTCAAGTAAAATTTCATCAAAGTAGTGGTACTTTAACTTGAGTCAAATATTTCAGTACTCTTTCCACCTCTGCTAATATATGTGTATTTTTAATATGTTGATGTACATCATAACACAAATTCACATTGTGGTCCTTTTATTTGTAATGTTTTGCATGTTTGTGTGTTGCTGCGCGTCTGTGTAGTAACAAGCACAGTGTCTGCTCCTATATACCCCCTATATAGGAGCATATTGGACTCTTGATAAACCCCCTTAAATAACAGTAACATATGCGCCAGTGACTTTAGACCTGGTTTTTTTGGTCAGTAGCGCAATCGTTTTCCTCTGCCTCAAAATAGCAACGCGCCACCAATGGCCTGACCACACCTCATTTTGAGACCAACACGCCCATAGGTGCACAGACTGGTGCAAGTGCATTTGCTATTTAGATAACGTGGGCGCAGGGCGAGAAAATGCATGATGGTCTGGGTTAGGGTTAGGGTTAGGGTTAGTTTTTCTGGATCCAGGGTGGGCTACCACAGCGTTCTGCAGCGCTGCCATGCAGTACCCTCTGGTATGCACGTAGTTGGTCAGGGGTTCATCCTCCAGCAAGCTAATGACCCAAAACATAAGTCCACAAATACTTTAGGAAAATTGGAAAAATTGGGGTGTTCTAAAACTTTTGACTGGTACAAATGCAGCAGGTCAGCAAATCCTGTCTGTGAGTATTATAAACTGCTGTACAGTGTTTTGGTTTTGACAAATTAACGGCTCTGTTACTCAAGTTGGACATCCTGGATCATATTTTATGTCATGTCGGTACCTGAAACAAAGCCTACAAAGTCTCTTCTATTTTTCTATCTCTAAAACTGCTGACTGGCATTTGATGTCTGGAGACTCACCTTAACCATATATGGGAGACCGGAGTTGGTTGTCACATATTTTACTCTTGTGAGAATTGCTGATCATCAAAACATCTTTCAATAATCATTCCTACATTAAATGTAATCTTAGGGTTTTGGCTTGAAATGGGTATCACGTTCACTTTTATAACTTATTGTAACAAGAAGTAATTAACCATCAAAGACAACCAACCACATCACTGTGTTGGTTCTCACGATGTATGGGGTTGGTTGTCCCTATAATTATCAATGGGGTTCCAGTAAAAAAATAGTTATTTTAAAAATCGTGTAGCTTTTTAGTTTTTTAAGATAGACACACCAAATACATTTTTGAAATTAATAGCATATAATATTACTCATCAATGCCATGCCAATGTGTGTAAACCATAGATTTGAACCAGGTGATTATTTGTTTGAATTACCCTCTGTAATGAGAAGTCAAGTGAAGGAAATGAAGTGCTGAAAAAATCTAGCCTTTATTAAAACCATTGTTTCATAACATATCAGTGTATGGACCGGACCTGTTAGTTGTTACATGTGTGACAACCAACCCCCATAGAAATGAGACAACCATCCTCAATCAACTTCTTGACAAACATTTTAAGCTAGCTACCCCAACGCTTTGCTAGATAAAAATGGACTCAAAATCAAAGCTATTACTTTTGGCTAGTGTTTGATTTTAAATGACTAATAATCTACAAGCTTTTCATATAAAAACAACACCAACATGAAAAATTACTCTGATCCTTAAAAATGACAAAATATCTCCTCACCTTAGTGTTTTTTATATGATCCACAAAACGACCAGTTTAAAATGGGCAGGATGTTAGGCTAACTATCTGATATCAACATCATGTCACCGCTAGTCTCTAATAAGCACTGTGACAACCAACCCCGGTCTCCCCTAACCATAATGTCACTATCCCTAATTCTAATATTTTACCTTGTAGGAACTAAAATAAGAGATGAGTCCCCATTCTGATGTCACAATAAAAATCAGTGTTTTTTTTAAATGAAATGAAATTGTAGCAATGCTGTGAAATGAGTACTTACCAAGAGCTTGAGGCCAGGGTGCCTCGACGCTGCTGTCCCATTCAATATCCTGTGTAGGAGGCCAGGAGGGCTGCCCAAGGAGGCGCTGGATGTCTGACTGACCCTCTTTATTGTCCTCCTCAGAAAACACATCCTCCACAAGTGTGAACAATGACGCCACCACCCACAGCATCACCTGATGATAGCAACACCCAGACAGCTACTTCAGTAGTCAGTTTACACTCACAGAGTTTACACAGAGACAGCTGACGTGTTTTAAAAGTTTTTCAGTGGGGCCAACAGGTGTCCTCATCAGATTCTGAGTACATGCTTTATGTTGAAATGATTGTTGCTGCACCTTATTTAAAGACCATGTAAGGTGAATTCAGACATTTCCTTCTAAACACATTAAATAGGTCATTAATGTATTTCTAAAAAAGGTGTAAAAAGCATTTCAACCATTTAGATTTGAATTGTGGAGCTAGGCTTCACAAACTGTGTTTCAAGATTTCTGTGTTCAAGATTTAGTGGGCGAGTCTGAAAATCACTGCTGCATTACGTGATTAGCATAAACCGTAGAGGTATAAATACATTCAGCACACACTACTAATACTACAGTTAGCAAGTTAGCTGAGTTAGCCACCGAGCTAGCAGCAGAAAGCTCTCAGACATAGCGTCCATGTTTCTGGTAGAGGTGGTGACTTTGATTGACAGGTGACACTTGGTAGGGGGCGGGGTTTCAGCAAACTCGGCGGGCACTCCCACAGCGTTTGGGAGCAGAAAAAGAGGCTGATTTTTACACAACTTTGAAGCCTAATTTCATATATTTGGTGAATTTTTTAATCATTCAGATTTGGCAGGGTGGTTAACAACACACTTTTCTGTGGTATGTCAAACTCAGAACACATATTTATTCTTACCTTACACAGACTTTAAAGCTCTTTTTATGACTGTGTGCTCCAGATCTCATAATTCCAGATCATGCTACAGTTGTCCTGTTATTGGTTTGAGCTTTAGAGATAGTAATGGTTTTTCAAAAGGGCTCATAGTAGGTGCACTGGTACTCTCAATTCTTTCATGAAAATGTTAAAATCAGATTAATTGGCAACGTTAAAGTTGGTCCATTGCCCAACTGAAACATTAAACAAATAAAAAACACACTGTCTTAGCCTTGCTGGCAGCATGGTTGTGTTGGTCCACTACTTATGTCCAGACAAAAATATCTCATTAACTTTTGGACATATTGGCATGGCATTTTGTAGAGAGGATGAAACCTACTTACTTTAGTTTGATTTCCTCTAGTGTTACCACGAGTCTGAAAGTTTTGGTTTTGAGTGAAATGGATTGAAATCTGGTGAAGACATTCATCATTACTGCAAGTTCCACCAGGATAAATTATTACAACTGTTGTGATCTCTTGACTTATCCTCTAGAGCAATCATCTGGTCAAAATTCCAGTTTGTCTAATAGTCAATGACTAAATGACATTGTCAGCTGCACTTCTGTTAAGTGCTAATTAGAACCAAATAGAATTGAGCTCATATAACTAATGTGTCTAACTATAGTCTCATGGAGCCACCTGTGCCGTAGACTCTCAGTGTTCTTGTACTCTTTGGTGATATACAGTATTACAAACATTGTGGAAACTGAAATCCATCCTGTTCCATCAGCTCTTTGACATGGACATTGTGTCTGAGTTCCCTGTGTCTGTCTCCACAGTCCTGTGGGATACCCACAGCCAACACCTGCACCTCTTTAATTACTTAATTGACACATGACACCTTCCCGCCGTGCAGGAAAGGTTAATATTTTAAGATCACTTATGAAATGAGTTTCTCTGCTGTGTCTGGCAGGATCCTAAGGCCCAGATCAAATGGGCAGTGTAGTGGAAACCGGTTGATGGTGAAACATATACGCAAACTGTCTGGCAGCAAATGCAACTGGCCTATTTTACTCTCTGATTCTCATACATTCATTCCTCCATGGACACAAATGTAAAGGCCTCAGTGCTTCTCTGATCATCCAACAGTGTCTGAAACAATATTTCAGATGGTGGAATCTGACAATTTGTGTAACTTTCTGAAAACAAACAATTGGACAATCATGCTGACCATATGTAACGATTGGCCAGGTGTCTAGAGGTGTGAGTAAAGGTAGGATACTCTCAAGCTCTGTTTTTTTCATCCTTCACACAACTATGTACATCACTTACATCACTGTACAGTTAAATGCAATGTGAATGCTTTGGAGGAGAGAGTGATCAGGGAGACAGTCCAATGCAGTCAGGTTTTTCACAAAGCCTTGAAGTGAAGCCATTAAGAACATTATAGTACTGCAGCAGCATCAGCACCATCATTCTGAGTATTGTGTGGTCAAAGCTTTGTTCTGTCTGGACAGCAGAGTCATGATCCATCTTCCACCACAGACTCAAAAACTTCCGATGCACTTTCAATATTGACGATGTCTAGCTCGAGTGTACTTATTGTAAGTTGAATATGTCTGTCAAATTAATATTTCATAAAATAATGTAAATATTATAGATGAACAATAATTTTTAATTTAGGAATTTATACATTTGCTGATACACATTCATGATGCATTATGTACGTACTGTATGTTGTAGAGAGAACTAATAATCTCTTAGGGCCAATTTCCCAGACCACGATTAAGTATAGTCCAAGACTAGAGTTGTTTCTCACTGGATATTTCCACATAATCTTGTTTTTAGTCTAGGACTAGTCTTAATCTCTGTCTGAGAAACTTGACCTTAATGTTTATTGGTGGTGGCAGGCCTTCAGTGACAATGAAACAGAGTGCTTTGCTGTGAAACACTCCCTGAACATATGTGTAGCTGCTCACCTTCCAGTTTGTCAGGTGATGCTGGGTAGTCGACGTCTCCTGCCTCCACCAGGTTTTTCCATCTGAAAAAATAAAAATAATAATAAAAAACAATGAAGAAAAGTACGCTTTAGTCACCAGAAGTCTTTCTAAATGCCTTGTGGAATGTTTCCATGAGTCAGGAAGAATGCCATGCATTCACTTTAATAACATGGTACATTTGCTTTTGTTAAATCTTTATTCATCAAAAGAGATTCACTGATGAGGCATGCTCTGTTTACCACGGTACCATGGGCACTGAAAGTAAATTCAGTTGACTCAGGCAGGACAACATGCTTCACCTCAGCACAGCTTCAGAGAACCATTCTGTATTAATGCTGTCTGGTGCCTATAAAAATGTAGATCTATGTTATGTTATTATAACCCATCTGATTAATAAAGGGAAATAAAGAAATAAAGGAATTAAACTTTCTCTTCATACCTTAGCTGTGGAAACTCATATAATCATTTTCTAATGATTAGATACACAAAAAATTCATCTTGTTTTACATTCATTCATGTAAAACAGATCAGTAAACTCATAGTTAGGGTAAGAGCTTTAATATTCTAGTCTGGTTTTGGTCTGGTCTGGGCTCATTTTGTCAGTTTTTCTCTATTTTTCCAAAGTTGTCTAAGTCTTGTGAGTGTTTTAACTGCTTATTCTTGGTCTCAGCCAACTGTCTCTCCTGTTAGAGTCTTTGGTCATGATGAAGTCCAGTTTTTTACCCCTTTCCTGTCCTGCATCACTGGCTGCTCTTGTAACAGACAGGAGAGTCTGCTGCCAGTCACCTGTCTACACTGTTCTGCTCTATAGTTTACAAGTGCAGGTGTGTGTGTGTGTGTGTGTGTGTGTGTGTGTGTGTGTGTGTGTGTGTGTGGGCAATACTGCGACTATGTTTCTGATTGAGTGGGCACAGTTTCTTTCTTTGTTCACCATCTTAAATTGGTCTCAAGCCACTTTGGACTACGCCTCAAAACTGTTCAGACTTGAACTTGAAGAGGTCTTGTCAAGCTGCCCAATACTACCACAGTATTCTACCACTGACCACTTGGTAGCTCTACCAGACATACTGAGATAGCCCAGGCTTAGATGGATGAACTAGAGGTAGTCATGGGTTCAAAAATGAATTGAAACACACTACTAGGAAAGCTACTTGAACCCTATGTGCATTCATTCATTTCCAAAAAGGAGTAGACTAGATAAGTAGAGTCAATCCAAACTGTGAGGAGATATACAGCCTGCCTGCCTTGTTCCACCTCAAAAAATAAATTTTTCTGATCATGAAGATGTAATCAGAACCGAAAATTATCTACTCTCAGCTCAGTCAGGTCTTGGATACTTAGAATGAGTGGCCATGTGAAGACAACTACTTAAAAAAACCCCCAAAAAACAGAAACACAGAGCAAAGAGGAAAAGACACTGAACATGGGACACAATATGCTTTACTCATATTTTGTTTTGCAGTTCATATTTTGTTCAGATCCATGTTAAAATAAAACTCTCAGAATATTGTGGACTAGGGTCCTCTTAAAGAGAAAGTGTGTCATCATCAATCATTTCCCTGGTACTGTATAGACAATAACAGAAACTCAACTCATTCAATAACCACAGGAGAGTTCGTGACACACAGAAAGCAAAACACTTAAGACTTTGCAGCTCACTGCATTAATATAATGGGAATGGGATGACAAAATCCATCTGTAGTCAACAGTCTTTAGACCAACTAAAGGAATGAATGCTGAAGCCAGCAACACAAGGCTGTGATGACCCAGCTGGATCCAGCTGTTGTATTAGAGAAAGGTCATACTGAAAACCTACTCACTTGATCAAACGTTGAAAGAGCTTATAAAGATTAGCAAAGCATGCAACATCCTTGGAACGATCTTGAGTCTAATCTAACATAGCATATAATACCTTTTATAACATAATAAAATAACATTAAAAAAAGAGAAATTACAACCGAGTCAAGAAAGAAATGCTAAGTTTCTTTACTTCTAATAGTGATAGACACAATGATTATATCAGTAAACCACTTCAATACCACCAGGATGTGAAAACTGCAACGTGTAATGTCTTCCTTGTTTGTCTTCCTTTTCATCTTCATTTTATATTGTTTCCTTCATGTTTCTAAAAATAGTGGAGGCTCTCTTTGTTTCCTACAGTGACAAGGATGGAGAGTAGGGTACAGGAGGAGATCAGGGTCAGATTACACAACACTGACCGTGTGTCTAAACAATAGCCTACAATGACACTAACGTCAAGCCTGCATGCAGCTACTACAGTTTAAAATAGAATAAACATGGATATGCATGAGAGAAGCTTAAACTCAAAGCAGTTTCCAGTATTACAGTGCACTAGACTATTATGCAATAATGTCATGTAATTACAGTAAACACTACGACTGACAGCCCCTTGAGACTAATACTCATTACACCCAATAGTATTCACCTGTTGTATGGAACGATGCATTAAGATTCATTTCCCTGAGAGGGTGTCACAAGAGAAAAGGTTTGTAGAGAGTTCAAAATGAAAATGGTTTTTATCATAATGGACCCCATCTTTCAACCTTTACACTCTTCTTCTTGACTACATTTTCAACAAATATAAAATATTAGTTACCATAGCCATGTTGATAACGCAAAACTTATTTCATTCTTCTCTGATTACGGTAGTCTTATAAAGTCCCTCATCAGTTACCTGGATAACATTAACCACTGAATGGCTCAGACATTTTTACAGCCAAACAGGGAAAAACAGTAAGTTGGTTGCTCAGAGACAGCTGTTGCACATGTGGAGTCACAGTTAAAAAACAAATTAACACAAATTAAAAACCTATGAGTTATCATGGATGGCAATCTTAAAAGAAGGGACACTGGCAAATAAGTAGTTTGTGCCACATGTCTGTTCTGGACCAAATCAGCCTTATGACATAGGAGGACTACAGTTGATAGCCTGAGGATTTTTTTAGCCATGAGCTGAGCAATTCCAGCCTCATCTCAAAAGACAGAAGCTGCCTCCTGTGACAGGAGTGGCAGAGTCGCCCTTAGAGAAAGGCTCCATTAATTGCACACGATTAAAATATAACATTAAAACATTTCTGTAAGATGTAAATAATTACAGTGGCTACGAACACACACACACACAAACACTCACTCACACACACACACACACACACACACATACACACACACACACACACACACACACACACACACACACACACACACACAAACACTCACTCACTCTCTCACACACACACACACACACACAAACACTCACTCACTCTCACACACACACACACACACACACACAAACACCATCAAAAATGTGGAACTGCTCAAGTATCTGAACGAGTGTGAGTTAAAACAAATGAATGAATCATCCATTACACACGCTTTGTAAATCAGTTTCCGTTGTATATATCTCAGTGAGAGAAACAACGAGAAATATTCAGACAAAAATGCTGGAATGTGATGTCACGTCACCAGAGGGAGGCCATGTGAGTCACTGTCCAACAATGTGATGAATAAACATGAACTAAACCACACAGTGATCAGCTAGATTTTTAGGACATGTCTGTAATTGACTTTAAAATCCATCCTCATCATGTTCATGTACAAATACACATTGATGTTCCCCTAGCACCTCTGCACACATAAAATTAAAAGTTAAAAGATATTATATTGCATAAAAAAGAGTCACTCCCAAAATGCAACAGTCTTAAACAGTCTGAGTACTGTACACTAGTCTAGTAAGTCTTATTGGTATAGCTCTATATCACAGATTAGCCACAGGGGGCTTTACAGTCTATACAGCAGTACAACATCCTCTGTCCTTAGAACCTCAATTCAAATAATGACAAACTTTCTAAAAAGCTCCACTTTACTGGAAAATAAAATGAAAGAAAGTTCACACAGAATTACAGAGGATGGATATCTCTCCCTGGACAGAACATGATACAAAGAGAGTCTATACCAAATGTTGAACCACAGATGTTTAAAAAGTATCAATAGTGGATCTGACTGATCAATAAATGTGATTGAGAGAGAGTGTATTTTTTAGAACAGCTCCTATTACACAATATCATATTTGACCTAAGACATGAAAATATAACATAGCAATAATGATGGAAATGTATTTTATAACTTTATGGAAGTGTGGGGTTTATTGTAGAACCATTAGAGCCATCAGTCTTCACTGCTACATCATAAAAAGAAATCCTCATAACTACTGTAAATATTTTCACTTTGTGAATTTCAGGGTAAAAGACATTTGGGATGTTATAACACAAGTTTGACCCGAACAGTATGTATGGATTAATTATAGGGAAGGAGGAAGCTAGCTGAATTTGTTGTTATTGTTTAGTAGTCATTTTATCCCAAACCACAATGTTTTCATATCCTCAACCTTACTAGACCTGTTTCAACAGTGTTCTGGAAGGCACAGATAAATTATCATCCTGCTGATAAATGTGTCAGATGGGAGAACACTATGTGTCATTCTAAAGAGTAGTAACAAAAGAGGACTTGTTGGAAGGAAGGGTGTGGATGGGCGTACTTTAGTTGCCAATCCCTAATCATACCCAAACAAAAGCTCAATCAGCCAACTCACGTGGAACAGATTGTATAAATGTAGAATATATAGCCTTCAGCATTAATATTTGACCTCATCACTTTCCACGAGGAAATATCAAGCTCAGTGTAGCAGGAAGTGGGGAGCGATAACAACAACTTCCCCCCTTCCATTCAGAGCCCGACACCAGCCATTATGAGCCATCTACTCTGTGTGGGCCAAGGCACCAGCTGGTGTGTAACCATTCCCCTAGTAGGCCCTTTAGACCACGAGAGAGACATACTGTAGTGGGCACCTGCTAGCTGTCATGTGGCCATTCCCCAACAACTAAGGCAATATACTAGATATAAGATGGATGAACCTAAACCCAGCATTCCACCTGATATACAGTAAACAGGGGTGATGCGGCAATCGTTAACATTGTTACCGTAGCTGGTTAGCCGATGAGCAACAATACACGGATATGAGCTTAGAGTGGCAAGGAGTGTGGCTTTAGTTCTGATTGATGTTAAGAATACCCCCCCCCCCCCCCCCAAAAAAAAAAAAAATGGAGCAAGACCCATTGGAAATTACAGCCTCAAATGAATACATGTATTTAAGAGAAACATAATAGCGCGAACGGTGACTGAGGGGCCCGAAACAAAAACCTCCAACTGTGTGAGTTTCACTGGCAACAACACTAATCTGTGGTGCAAATGTGAGTGACAGATTGTAGAATGGGTTAGAGGCAGTGTTCTCATCTTCAGGGTACCTGCAGAGGCCAGGTGGACCAGCAGCCCTGAGGAGGACGAGCCCATCAGGAAATGTACAGAGACAACCACCTGAGTTACTCTTTTAGAATTTATTTTAAAGATACTCTGCCCTTAATTAGCTGGATCATTTCACTAGATAAGACTCTTCACACTGATGGGACCTTTAACTGTGAAGGCTTGCAACTCTCTTATACTAATACCAACTGTACAATATTGACTTTGAGCGGTGAACATACATACACATAAAGCATTAGTTCAATGCATTAGTTTAATTGAAATTAAATATTCTATTAATGTCTATTAATGATGATATGTAAAAATAATAATAATAATAATAATAATAATTCAACCCCATATGGTGCCCCTGGTTACGGAAATATCATCCTCATCTTTGGCTGAATACAGGCAGAGTGCACATTAATCATTAGTTTCACATGGCATTGTGTGAAGTATCTCATACAGGGAATTAAGCAGCAGCTCAAATAAGAAGCATTGATGTTTGACCGTTTGGCTCAAATAGGGAGGCAACGAATCTGCGTATTAAATCCTAGTATCAGAACAGAATCACCTGCACCACAGATACTTGATATGTACAGTTAAGAATCCCAACCTGGACATTGTAGCAGATTAACCAGCGTGAGCACCGGCTAAGCATCCAGGCTACATTTAGACATACATGCATGTAAGCACAGCACAAGCAGCAAGAACTGACCCTGGAATCTCAGCCAGGAGCATACTTTAAATCCCAAACCACTGCAGCACAGACACTCCAGCTTCAGCCCCTGAAGTACAGCACGCATTGATGAAAAACCCCTGTTCAGAGTCTCAGAGCTCCAGGTAGCACTGGTGGAAGTGGCAGAGGAGAACACAATATTTCCTTCCTTAAACTCCTACAAAGTGATATGCTCAGTACAGCAAGTTGCGTTCAGACCAACATTATCTCTACATGAAAAAACACAGCCCTCTCATTTCTTTGAATGGGGGCAGTGGGTTGACGCAGCGAGCTCCAGCAGTACAATCCAAATGTCATTTGGTAAAAAATTTTAACCAGGTTCAACCTTTGCTGCAATGCAATGTGACGTCATGTGGCAAGGCACTGTGTTGGCCAATTACATATATGTAAGTTTGTAACATGAACACTGTGTTGAACACAGAGTTGTTGGACAGAGATGAGGCTGACTGTTCAGAACAGGTATAAACACTTGTGCATAGTTTGTCTGAAGCATACTGAGGCTTTCAGCGAGGGTTTGTGGCTCATAGGTGAACAGCAGAGAAGCTGATTATAGGGGGATTTATTTCTATGGACATTTTGTCACTATTGTTAAAATGTCACTTTTGGAATAGATTATAAATGACATTAATTTGAGATGACAACACCTGCTGTTGCCAGGCAATGATGAACCAACCGACTTTTAACCTTTCTGGCCCACAAAAAAGATGAATTGATGGAGTAGGAACTGAACTCTATCAAATAACACTGTGCAATAATTAATAATCTCCTGCTGGAGTGTGCAATACAATATAATGTGAAATATATTTACTTGTTGTATTGAAAAAAAAAACTTTTTATCCTGCTTTTATTGTTAGTTATTTGTTTGTTCTTTTGCACACTACTGAAAAGGGGAAGCACTGAAATGTTATTGTACAGTTGCTGTTCGAATAAATGTATTCTAATTCTAATTCTATTACAGCATTGAGGCCAAAGTGTAATTACAAGCACACCAAATCCAGCTTCATTCCCATAACATTGTGCATGACCACTGATATCCAATAACACATGTACTTTTAAACAAACTGTTGGCTATATGACCAAGTATCCATGTGTATGTATCTACAGAGCAGCACATAGAGCCGGCTGAGCCAGCATACCCAGTCTGAACCTCTTGATAGATGTCCCGAAGACATTTTTATATAAATTGAGCTTTTATAAATGAAGTGGGGGCTCTTTGGATTCCCAGCGTGTGAGCGTGACTGGTGTGGAGCAGATGTTCACCCAGCAGACGGCTCCCATCACCAGGCGTGTGGCAGGAACTTCTTTTGTTACTGTCATTCAAAAGTTACCAGATTAGTTTTTTTGAATAAAATGATTTATTTAGGACAAGTTAGATGATTATGAGTGTGAGCAGCAAAGTAAATCTACCAGTGTTTGGCAGACAGACACTGCTCGTCAGATGAGGATGTCAGTGTCTTAGGCGGTCTGGGAGAGGTTAGCTCTGTTTACTGAAATGCCTTTAGCCATCATTCCCACAATTTTGTGTTTGGAGAACTGAACAAATTCCATATTTCCAAGAACATCCTCTGCTTCCATAAACCTCAGAAGCAGATGCTTTCAGATTCTACCAGAGCTGAAAGAGCACAGATGAGATCATCAAGAGCAGCAAACCAAAGAAATTGTGTGCTGACAAATAACAGCCCCTATCCTGATTAAATACTTAGTGTACTCAGGGTAAACTGTCTGTAGACATCTTCATATCCAACTTAGAAGCTTTTGTTTATAATTTTTTTTTACATGTTTAAGTTTTATAAATACAAAACCATTAAAGTTTAAAGTTTGTGATAGACAGAGCAATAATAGACATTCTGAACTGCTGTTGCAGAGAAATCACAGGTGGTTCCAGGTACTGCTATTGTGCATGCTTACTCACTGTCATGGCTTACTGGAACTGATGCATAATTATTGGTATTGGTTTCATCTGTGTGTCTGTGACAAGTCAAAATGTGTGCTGTTTGCTGTTCAAGCTGTCCTGTCAATTTTAGAGATGTCTCTTTTATAATTGTTATGAATGGGGAAAATACTTTTTGGAACCCAGGGAATTGGCCACTGGGACAGATTGGCAGCTGGGTCACCAAGCCATAAACAGCTTTATTTAGGCATCCACGGGTTGGCTGGATGATGTGTAACAGCCATAGGAGATCCACTTTTGTGAAAGAGGCTGTGAACTTAAAACTTAGCATATAGGCAGAGTAAAAAGACTGAGAAAACCTCCCATTATTTGGACTCATTCCATCCAGCAGCCTTGCAGTTACAATAGATGGATGGAAACTAATCCTAAATTAGCTATTCCTTGTGAAGTAAATAATACATATGTGACATTTGAAACCAGGCAGAAAAAGATGGTGTATATAGTTTCCTAAATACCCAAATTAATTGTTTTAGTGGTAATATTGCTATTTAGTATTATAGTATATAGTAGGCTATAGTAGCCATTTAGCTACAGGGGTATTGGCGATGTAGTTCTTTTAATGAAGTGGGAGATGTTATACCTGTCAGAAATACCTGCAACTCAGAGTCACAAAGCTGCACAGGCAGCCATTACCAGAAAACAAGCACTAATAAACCTTTTGTATCTTGTGTTTCAGCACCAAACAGTATACAAATAGTTAGCTAGCTAGCTGGCTAACATAAGCTAATGGCAAGAAAAAGAGCTGGATGTTTTTTTAGGAGCTGGCAGAGACCAAAACAGCCAAAAAGAGTTACTAATGTCTGCTTCCATGATTTGTCTGAGGGGAAGCCCACACTGTCAGAAAACCTCTATATACACTTAACATATTACATATTACATATAACATTAATGATGGCTCTATTCCAGGGTCCAGAAAGTCAGGTCAGGACCCTGTAATTGACACACCTAAATGGAATGCAGCCATTATGAATGTTATTAGATAACATAGATAGATAAATAGTAAATATGTAAGAAAATTACGATGTGAGACACTTAAGAGGAGGAAACATGCACATTGACCAGTATTGCAGTGCCCCGTGACTATCTAGTGAATCTAGTGAGTCTAGTTAGTAACACCTCTTACTTACTGTAACATGTCAAAATGTCATAACAACTTTATAATGAAGTTTTATTCGTAAAATTTTCTACCAGCTGCCAGAACTTGTTAAACACTGCAGTAACTGTTTAGGTTTACTGATGGTCATTGGTCAGCCACACAACATGCTCACACCACAAATCTCCTGTGAACCTGTGTCCTCCCTCATATTAGGATGTTACATTTTGGGTTTGCCCGACCTTCTGATTAACTTTGACCTGTTGACCTCGTTCATACCCGTTTCTGTGCCACCTAGTGGTCGCAAAAGCACAATACAGTGTAAAAATCAGTGTAAAAATTATGGCAGGCAAAATTGTGTATATTTATGCTTAATAACATTTGTAGTGTGATACAAATTTGACAAATTTTAGTGAAAATCACAAGCTACAACACTGCTAATCAAGAAGTACTCGTCTAAGGTCGTTGGAACTTATCTTATGGGATTGTCATTGGTGTAAAAGGAAGGAAATAAATAGTTTTATATATTCGTGAGCTAATTGTGTTATACAGAAAAATAAACCAATTGTTCCCCATATGAGGACACTATGTTTTTCAAAAAACTACTTCCTGTTCAAAGACGATGCAGGTCCCAAATATCTAGAGGACATTAAAAATGCAAACCAAACAAAAGCTCAGGTCTCAGGAGGTTAATGTAATCTTACACAATGACATATCATATCTTTTGCACTGCAATTTTGAGTCTTGCCAGACAGAAATAAAATTAACTTGATAGTATTCTCACCCATTTATGTTTTTTGACATGCTGTCTATGCTAGACTGAAATACATTTTATAGACATTATGGACATCTTTATCCATAGACCTGATGGACAAAACTGCAAAGCTGAAAGAACTGAGCTGATAAATACTCAATTGCTGTTTTAGAGTAAATAGATGTTCACCCAAGTTGGGCTTGTATTGAGCCCCAGAAAGTAGGACTGAGTGTATACACTGAGTGGACAGGCAGCTGTGTTGACTAGTAGCCCACCAGACAAAACTGGCTGAGTGAGACAGATGGATTTTACAAGCAGAGCACCACGCAAACTTTGTGTGTGTGTGTGTGTGTGTGTGTGTGTGTGTGTGTGTGTGTGATGGGAAGATAGTTTGAATTTTCTCAAACACAACTGATATTTGATTTCATCATTCACCCCTTTGTTGACAATTAAAAGAATCAAATCTTTACACTGAAAAGATGATGTTTGTGTAGCCATGATGAAGACAAATCTTTTTACATCATAATCAATTAGTAACTGATAGAACCAATATATCAATTTAACTGATAGAACCAATATATCAATTTAACTGATAGAACCAATATATCAATTTGCAGAAACACAAAACACATTGATCTTTACATTTATTACCAAAAAAAGGAAAATATTAGTAATGTTCATATTTCCTTGATGATGTATAAACATTATATAAACTTATAATGTTGTTCTTACCATGTTGTCATCATGTTTACAAGTTTCTGGGAACTGACTTCGTTAAAAGCCATTTTTCAAAACAAACTCCATTAAAGAGCAAAACAGAGTGCGGGGAATCAGCAAACAACCAACCTACTTAAAAGATGTTTTCTGTCCAAAGAGGCACATAGCAAACACATATGCACTCATTACTCATAAAAGCACTTCTACATCTTAAAAACATTCACCTAATGGTATATTAATTCACCTGTCTGTTATCGCTGTTGTTGAATATTGCAATAGACCTTTAGGGTGAAAAATGACGACCAGTAAATCGTAAAACAAATGTTGATTATTGATTATCTCCTACAGTTTCTGGTAAGGTACATAAAACTAACTAGACATAACCAACAGCAGAAAATATTGAATAACTTGGTAAATCCATGTGCTACTGAGACCAGACAAAAAAGTGTGTTCCCTATTCAGGAAAAAAAAGCTTCCTTCAGTCTCCCAGTATTGTGCTATCATGCCCTCACTTCTGTTTTATCAACCTGGTTGAATTAAAAGGAGGAAGGATTCAAAACTGACTCCTCAGACTGTTCTGGATCTCACTCTCAAAATGCATAAATAATCAGTGTCTGATAGATGTAAGCTGTTATATTAATGGAGCCTTTATGTGTACCACAGCAGCTCTGACCCAGACACAAGGGTGGAAGTGTTTCTCTGCCTGCCAAACTTTGATGATCATTAGCTCTGGTTGCAATAAAGCAGGCCACTTTTATTCTGCCAGTAGCTACACATAGCTCATAACTCTTCCTTATGCCACCTTGTAATCACTGCCGTCTTGCTTTTTTGGCAGTTGAAGAAACAGAGTGGTAAGAACTTGTATTGTGTGTTATTCTAACAGCTACATTAAAACACACACGTATTAATAGTAACATTATCTTCCTGTATCAGTGGAAAAGAGCTAAGACTTAAATCATGACATAATCCAACGATTCTGCTCTGGATAACTTCACCAGGAGAGACTAAATATTGTGACTACACTGTTACTAGATAGTGTCTGTACACTCTTTTCTGCATCTGCAATACTCAGGTAGGACATATAAACACACACAAGGAGGTTCATGTGTAGGTATGTATGTTGTTTATAATTAATTGTATTGTGAATTGTAGCTTCTAAATGACAATGACAATAAAGCCGAACTTGCCTGACCATCCCACTTGACAAGTTAGTTCAATAAACTTGACTGATGCAGAGCAAACCAATGGCTCCATCCTCATCAACAACCTGCAGCAGTGCTCTGAAAGTTTGGGATTTTCCTGACCGTGAAATTTGTTTTGCCTGTCTGTGTGGTATTTTGGTGGCCAACACAGCACACACAGAGGGCTAGAGAGGTGGAAGGTTCATTCAAATCAAGCAGCTCAATACTAGATGTTAAGAGATTGGTTTGGTCTTTTGGTTTGATGAATCTGTCAACAAGGGCAATGGATCTGGAGGTCATGCACAGAAATGACAGAATAATGCTTAAAAATGTCAAATGTAAAATTTCAATTCAAATGAACATAATTAAACATGTAGCACCATCAGCCTTTGGAAGCAAATTTGTGGTTTACATTGTACATCCAGAAAACAACAACAGATTGTTGCTGATTCACTTTTTATCATGCTCCACTGCATCTACAGTATGCAAGTTAAAGTGACGTGTGAAAGTAAACCCCCCCCCCCACACACACACACCCCACCCCCACCCCCCTTTGCTGAGAAATATAACTCTGGACTTATACGGCCTGTTCGGTGCTGAGCAGGTAGTTCCAGTGGGTCTATTAGAGCTTTTCACTGGAAAATGATGATGAAAGTACTGAACCATCAATTTCTTTGGTTTCCTAGAGCTGCACCAAATTAATATGAGCCTTTTCACATCACACAAAATCACTGATTCCATTTAAATAAGTGTTTAATAGAGCTTTAATGATGGGTTAATATGACAGTAAAATATACTACATGAAGCACTTTTTCTGGTCACTTGTCATGTGATCCTGTCTAATTAAAAGTATATCAAGTAAAAACATCTGAAGACAAATACGTCTCACATATAATATTCTTGCCAAATGCACACAAGCCTGTTAAACAATGCCTTAACACTGATGTCCTCAAAATATACTCTGACAGGGAAGCAAGTCGCTGCCGAGCCGGAGCTCAGTCCAACTAATCATAGTCTGTAATGTTGACCCAGACAGATTTTCAACTTCCACTTCTATGAGAATCTCTCAACACGATACAGAGCTGTAGAGAATGTAAGTAATGAGAAACAGACAAAGCTGCCATTATAGACACTAAAGGAAAATTAAAACATTTCTCCTTGTTTGTGTAGTATAAATAAGCTGAGGGATGCAGGGGTTAGGATAGCAGAAAGAGGTTTAAAAAAAGTAATACCAGCACAACAGAGATGTGAGTAGAAGTAACTTAATTTCTAGAAAAATATTTCCAGTCAATAGTGATGATAATCATTTGAAAATCTTTGGAGGATTTTATATCTGCTTGTTGGAATAAAGAATATTTTCACTGACTTGTATGATTGTACATGAAAGTGCAGCTGTAGTATCTCTTTTCTTGTTTAAGGACTTGAGGATATACTGTATATCCTCATATCCTCAGGCTATAATTCTCTCTACATTTACAGTTATAACACAGAGTCATAAATCACTTGAACATTTAGGGCAGATAGATTTATTCTTTCTGTGTGTGGTCCCTTATCCCTCTGGTGAACTAAAACAAGCCATATATGCCTCATAATATGATCTTCTAAACTAAAACTTCTACTACTGTACTATCTACCCTTAATGTACTCAGCATGTTTTGAATGAAGTAAGCTGATGATGACATGAATCCAGTTATATGCTATCACTATCATCATCAGCCTTAATAGTTCATTTCTCACTCTATAGTAATCAATGTTTAGATGTAGATGCAGTTAGAGGAGACTTATTGTCACTTTGCACCTCGGGAAAGTCTCAATATGTCGCTCAATATCTTACCAACCAGTACATTTATTTATTGTAGCATATCCGATATAAAATAATAATAGGGCAATTTCATTTTTTTTGGTTATAGGCAAATCTATGAATTGAAATATTTTGCTATCAAATGTATTTGTGAATCAAGCATGTGGAATGTATGTTTTATTTATTAAAAGTATTAAAGGGCCTATATATATATCTATATTTAGGCATACCTGTTATGAAAGAACACAAGCTGTTAATACCTTTCAGTGTTTTATTTCTCAGCTTCAGAAACTTTGAGACTGACCTCAGATCAGTTGTCTTACAGTATTATAATAATACGGAACATTTCTATCATGTCATTAACAGTCTTACCTTTGCCGAGTTTTCTCGCCCTAACGATCATGGACGTTAGTGTAAAAAGCGAAGTGCAGGCGTGCTTCTACTGGAATAATCCACACACACTTCTAGGATATTCTCTGCGGAGCCCTGCGTTGGTTCCTCGGTTATATCCTGGGGCATAGTGGCGCAGTCCCGGTGTCGGTGCTCCTCATGGCTGGAGCCACTGTCACAGAATGACAGCACTGACCGCAGAGCTGATCCTGCGGGACTGAGCTGACTGACTGTCAGAGCTGCTGATGAGCCCAAAGAGCAGCGTGCAGTGCCGTGCCGTGCCGTGCGCCCTGCTGCAGGACAGGTGTGAGAGCCGACTCAAGCTTTACATCCAGATGTGTGTTTGTGTGTGTGTGTAAGTAAACCCTGCGGTGTCATATTCCATCCTCCATCACATGATTGCTTACTGTAGCATTAACATCACCGTAACACCGGGCAGCCTACATAACTTCAAAATACAGGAATACTCCACACAGAGCTGAAGTAAAGTAAACAGTACACATGTGGTGACACATACACACACACACACGCACGCACGCACGCACACACACACACACACACACACACACACACACACACAAATGAACGTTTTAGACACACAAGACCCACATAGAAGATTCTATCATATACATATCAAGCCAATAAATATGAATGTAATAATGCTTTCATAAATAAACACTATTATAATCTTAAGTGTTTCAGGGCCAGTTTGCTGTGGGGCCTCTGTAGACCCCCTGCAGTGTGTATGCCCCGTGTCACAAGTTTCCACTGATCCCAGTCCTGGCTGGAATAATAATGATAATTAAAGCTGCAAGCAGCGGTGAACGGCCCTCGCCCCCCCATGCACGTCGGTTTACAGATACAATGGGGCTTCGCGCTGGTCAGCGCTTGGGCCCTAATTATGATAATTGATGTGTGGTAATATAATTGAACACATTATTTAGGAATATGTAACATGTCCGAACATTATAAACAAAAATTACAAAGCTCTTATAACAGTTTTTCGTCCATTGTGCCTTTATTGGGTGGACTGAAAGCAAAGACACTTACAGGAAACATGTAGGAAAGTGTATGACAGGTGTATGGAGGTGTATGCATCAAAGTTCCCTGATCAGAATCCCAAAACTTTAACGGGGAGCTCCATCAATTTTATACATTAAAGTGTTTGACATGTGTTAGGTGGAGTACTTCTGCAAATGTGAAAAAAGTTGTGTAAAAGTCTTGGTGGCAGAGGCAGCGGCAGTGTCATTCTCGATTGCATGAACAAACCACAGATTTTTGTTGTTTACTTTAGATTATTTGTTGCAGTTGAGTCTGCGTCTGTTGGGGCTGGACACTACAAGTTTGAAAATGAAAAAAAAATCTGGCAGTCTGGAGTTTGAGAGGAAGGAGATTACTAGACCTCTGTGGCTCTGCAAGCATAACACAGCTAAATCTCCAACTGAACTGGTGGTGGTGTAATTGCATTGTGGGTAATGGCTGGGTTGTGGCCCACAGGTGAGCTACAGGAGATATTATTTGGGTCTCCAAATACATTTGTAGAATTTCTTTCATGACCTTTTGGTATTTAAGATTTATATCAGCAATACACCTTTGAGCCACAGGAGGGCGCTAATTGGCATTTCTACCATATTTACAGTTTCGGCCATAATAATCAACAGATTTTGCAGTCAGCATAAAAGAGGATGCTTGGCCAATAAAAAAGAAAGGCCCAACCAAAACCATAGCACAGGAAAGAAAGGCGGGTTAAAAATCGCTTTGAATTTGAAGCCCAGAGTTTTTGCTGGAGCTGAGACTAACAGCTGTTATAGCTAAGCAGTGCTCGTATGCTGAAAAGAAGACAGGAATGCATGGTATTATCTTCATTCTGGATAAGCATCTCATCTGAATATCCTGTCCTAAGTAAGGTTACTCTTCCCTTTCACAACCACATATGAGTGTGAAGTAGGATTACAGTATCTGTGCAATGCAATACCAAAAAGCAAGCAGGCCCACATATCACATTAGCGACATTTAAGAAAGTGCAAATTCATTTTCTCATGATTTATAGGTGAGTTGGGTTGCAGTGGTTTGTCATTTTTACAAAAATTGGTCCCCAGAAAAAAAAAGTTTGGGGAAACACGGCTGTAGATTCCCCTTTAAACTAGATTTTTAACACCTGCTATCTACAAGCCTCTTGGGTGCTGGGCCCTGTGCAATAACACACGTCTGCCATTGGTAATCCAGTCTTGATTAGTTACTTAAAAAACAACTTACATAGATGCAGCATGCATGCATTATGTGTGTGCATCACTATTTCCTGTAGTTAAATCTTCTTGCATGTACTAGTGTATAGATAGGAGCTTGCATGATTGCATGTTTAATGTGTGTTGGTTAGATGATGTGCATACATGTACACTCATGCTTTTTCTGTCTCTTTCTCATTTATGCCTTGTGCTTTTTATTATTCAGAAAAAAAACTACATTTAATACAAAAAACTCTCCACCACAAAAAAGAAGTAATAAAAAGTAGCACCCAGGATCTGTTCTCCCTCTAGCTAGAGTATGTAGTGATCTAGGAAAACAAAAAATCTTTACATTGTCCTGAACAATACCAGCAGAACTCCTACAGAACTCCTTCACAAATGAAACATACTGTTTTCCTGAGGAACTTCTTTGTTACTGTGGTGATCAGTGCTGCACTTGATGAGACAAACTAAAGATAGTTGAAAGATAGTGAAATTATCAGGGCTAATTACATTTGGTGTAAAATCATCACTGGACCCTTTGTCAGTCCACACTATTGATTCATTTAATAGTGTTGCACTCTGAAGTCAATTCAGTTCTGTGAGTGAATGTACAACTCACCAAACAGTGTGTTGTCAACTTGGAATAAATCAAAATGACCAGGAAAACACATTGTCTCACTGTCATATCTTATCAGATGGCTTTGTGTATGTACTTGTAGAAAAGTAAGTTTTCTTTCAGCCAGAAAAATAGACTTTCACAACTTTATCAGTGAAATAAATAAAGAAAAAAACAGCAGTGAGATAATATCTGATTTCAGTATCTTTACTCTAAAGTCGCTCAAAACACTGCAATGTTCTTTGAAACGATAAACTTTGTCTGACGCAGCAGACTGTTTGCCCACAGTCAAAGAGCGTTCAGGTTTCAGGAGCACATTTCCCGCAAGCAAGCAGTGCTGTGCAACCCTCAATCCTGTGTGACTTATCAAGATTGGCCGGGACTCAAGTAAAACTCCACTGCAGCCTTTTAAACCCCTCTCCTGATTGTGGCTCTCCACAGCCTGAACCCCCCCCCCCTTCCCTCTACCCTCCACCCCTCCTCCTCCATCTCCTCCAAACAGCATCTCCAGCAACCTCGGTGCCAAAAACACGAGATTAAAACTCTCTGAAGGCCACAGCTCCTTCTATGGGCAGCGATGGCTGGCTGATCGCTGCTGGAGCCTGACCCCTCCACCCTCCATCGACCTGGGTCCCCTCAGCTTGAAAGGAAGACTGTCTCATGAGATGATGGGTGGGGGGTGCTGGTGGTGGAGGCCTGGCAGGGGCAGCAGGGCAGGAGACAGCAGCTCAGAGGGGCACTGAGGAGTGACCCTGGATGCACGTCTCCAGCCACACATTTATTCATGACTAACCTGTTCAGTGAGCTGTGTCTGCTCCAGAGGAATAACTCCCTGCTGCTGCTAAGTATGCCAAAGATATTTGTACAAAGTTGTGAACAAAGGAATAAAAACATTCCCAAAACATTCTGAAGACCTCTTAACTTTTCAACTTCCCCTGTGGTGGAATTACTCACATCCCACTCAGAGCACAGGGGTCACTTCCATCCTCTGTCATAGACTGAGCACTTTCTAACAAGTAGCTATCTTCTTCTCTCCTCTGCCTCCTCTCTGTTCATCTAAAACCACACATCTTATCAAAGTACTTTAGCTTTATGTAATGTGTGACATGACAGAAGTGAAGCCTTAAATGTAATATAGATGTAAAATCGATTTTATTTTGTGTCCACAGTAGAATAAGAAACAGAGTAAGAATTCAATCCAGAACCACAATAAGAAAGATGAATCATAATGTTCTGTTTTTGAGTCTTATCAAATTATCAAATTAGTTCATTTGAATGGATTTGAAACCACTACTACAATATTTTCTTCATACTAGACTCACTGATCTGGAAAGAGACAGAGTGTAATGTTCTCATTGATCATCATGCTCTGTCTCTTCAGTGTTTCAGTTGTCAGTCAGTCATTTATCCATGACTTGAAACTATGTATTTAACTGGACTTCATTATCTCAGCAGGTGAGGCTGAAGCTAATTTGGTTTCTAGCTGCTGATTTGATTAGGCTTTTCCACCTGATCACCAGTATTAAATGCTTCATCAGGATAACCTCTTGAGACATTTTCAAGTAGGTCCTTAACAAAAAACAACATAGCAAAAACATTTAACAAAAAAATGGACAAAACAAATAAATAATACCATCATAAAGACAAACATAATATATTAAAACAAAAAGACAAAATACAACAAAAGCACAACAAACATATAAATACAGACAAGACGATCATTCATGTGTAAGTATATGAGTAAGTGTAAATGTAAAATGGGAGACAAGAGTGAATATATAGTTTATTGTGTGGGTGACCACACTGCCATGCAATCAACTCAATCTCAATCTCTCTCACAAACACTCTAAATACAATACAAGGCTGGAGGTTCTGCTAGACCTGCTTTCGAAGAAACCATTCCTGAGCTGCTTCAGCACAGTTACCTCAGTCCTCCACATGTCCAGGCTACGACCCCCCAGCAGGGAGCCTCATTCACAGCCTGCATAACCCACACAGAGCAGAGCCCACCCTGCTGACCACCTGCTCACCCACCAACACTCTGCAAATGGTGTTTGATTGAAAGTGGACTTGTTAATCAGTAACTTCAGTCCTTTCTAAATGATGTCATGTTATAGAGAAATGTTGTTAACATGACTTGAATGCAGGCGCACACACTCACGCTGACCTGCTGAACTCTACTACTACTGAAGGCAGAGAGATGTGATGTTAAATGTCGGGCCCTGCAGTGTGTATCAGGCTGCATCATCATAAATCTACTGAGCCCTCTGACAGCTGACACCATTCTCTGACCATAACCTAACACGTCTTAAGCTGCCTTTTAGCTTCTTACACTCAGCAGCATGACCAGTCCTTATATCTATATTGTATCTGCTCAGGCTAAACTGCAGCGACTGATCCATCTGGTTTAATAGGCAAGTTATCAAACCATCAATGCATAACTGGTTCCACTACTTTTAACAATAGCCAGTAATTATCAACCACTCTGGAATTTGAACATTTTCTTGATTTACGTCCCTTTACCAAATAAAGGAACATGGTTTTAAAATGAGTGTGTGTGTGAGTGAGAGAGTGAGCACTCTCAGTATAAAACTGTGAAGAGAAACGCTCTAAAAGTGGAGCGTGGACGTCCAGAACACTTTCACCTTTAGATGAGTGTGGATGACACTAGGTTGTGTGAAGCTATCAAATCCTTTCAATTCCTTTGTATTGCGTCAACTGACCACAAACTCCAGTCAGGAGTCAAGTCTGTTGGATGTGAATATAAGCAGCTGTTTAATATACTACTTGGTAAAACCACTGTAGGTGATAATATGTCAGCATTATGTGTCGGTGAAGACTCTCTGAGCTATTAGTGTCTTGATGGGGGATGGGTTGCACTTCATGATTCATGCTGACATGATGAGCAGATAATTACATTAAAACCTTGCCGTAGGCCGCTTTAAATTCTTGACAACAAAGTCACTCTCAAGGAACAGATTTTTTTTTCTGCGTGTTCCCAAATCCACTTTTGATGAGTTATACCTTCTATCTTTGGTGCTTCCATACTGTAAGTCAACTCAACTCTGCTTCCCTTCCAGGCCTCACTTCTTTATCCAACTGTACGAGTCTGACCGGCTGCACCTGATTATATTCCCATAAATCTCTACCTAACACACAGCACTACATCATCAGTGCTCTCCTCCACACTTCCCAAAGGATATAATTAACTTCTCCTTGCCAACAGAATGATGGCTTTTCCTTTCAGAGGGGAATTGATGGCTGTAATAATTTTATTTCAATACTCATTTAAACTCAATTTAGCCCCTGCCAGTATGATGTATTTTCAGGTGTATGGATATCAGCTGCACAAACAGTGTGTTAGTATAGAATGAAAAATTGAGAGGAAATAGGATCTCAGGAAGGGTTTCACAAACCATGACCTGACCTCCTATCAAAATGAAACAAGTCATTTGATGCAGTTTTGCTTGTAAGCTACTACTTACATGTGACTTCAGAGCCAAAAGCAACACATAAACACATATGCATATGCTTTATAGAGTAAACTGGATGAGTGACGGAGCAACGCTAGCTGAGGCTCACATGCGTCTACAGTCATGGACAATTACAACTGGCAAGTGATGTTAGAGAGCGGGCAGGCACAGACAGAAGCATCCTGACAAAATAAGCCTGATTATCAGTGTGTGTGTGCCGAACACAGAACATTACCCTACAATCAGTGTATGTCCTGAGGTCAGACCCTTCCACTGCTCGTGCCATACCTCCCAGCATCTCACTGACTCTCTCTGCTGCTACTATCATGAAGGAGCACAATAGCTCTGAAGGATTTGCTTTGTTCAAGCCAACCTTGTGTCACTGTATCTATTGACCACCTGGGGTCCAGCCAGAGTGTAGGGGTGACATAGGGTCACTCTTATCCTGGGTGGTCACGCATGGTCCCCTCAGTGTCCTGCTGGTGGCAGCATGCAGGCTGTGGTCATGATGTCTGCTGGTTCACATTCCTGTCAACACTCATCTTCACTTCTCTGTAGGCTTTAAAGGGAGGACTGTAGTTTATGTGGGAATGTTGGGTGTCTTTCAATTCAATTAAAGAGTATAGTCTAGACCTTCTCTAGGTGAAAAGTGCCTTGAGATGATTTTTGTTGTGATTTGGTGGTATATATCAAGATTGATAAATTGATTGATAGATTTAGTCCAATCTTCACACTACTTTCAGGATTCCATGTTTTTGCCCTTTTTCACTGCATGAACTTAATGAAATGTAATGTTATATGTAACCATTGTCTCTAGTTCAGCTTTTGTCTCTACTGTTCTCTGCCTGCTTTGGGGCTGAGATCCTCCAGCTAGACTTGGGCTATGCTTGGGTTAATGGAACGAGTGAGAGGACGTTCCTGTAAAGTTCCCGCCTCCTACATTTTACCTGGAAATTCTTTAATGGAAACAGGACTATTCAAGGGTTTTCAAAGATGCTGTTGCTCGTGATTGGTCAGACATATGTGATGTCACAACACAAATGATTCAAACAACAACCTTCTGGACCAGAAGATTTCTCATAATCAGGCTCTAAACTTCACAAAAGTCCACTCTAGAAAAACAATGATTAACTCACAGTTGGAAACAGAAAAAAAACATTTATCTCTGTTTTTTAAGTCTGATGTTTTCTTGAACCATCCATAAAACCCCAACTCCTCCCTCCATGTACTTTATTGTTCTATGATAATGTCACCTGAATTACTATTCCCGCTACACAAATCACTGAATGGTTTAGGTCCAGAATACATGAATAACATGTTAGTAGAATATAAACCCAGTAGAGCTCTGAGATCTACTGACTCAGGTCAGATAGTTGAGCCCAGAGTTCAAACTAAACATGGTGAAGCAGCTTTTAGCTGTTATGCTGCACACAACTGGAACAAACTACCAGCTGAACTGAAATCAGCCCCAACTGTGAACACTTTTAAATACAGGTTAAAAACATTTCTCTTCTCCTGAGCTTATGATTGAGCTCTTTTAACGCACTTTACATTTTAATCTTTCATTTGCACTCTATGTCCTTCTAATGATTTTAAAGCTAATTTATTATGTTATGCTGCAATCATTTTATTTATGTCTTGCTATTTTTCTGTACTTTGTTTTTATTATGGGGGGGTGGGGTGGGGGGGGGGGTTAATTGTATGTTTTAAGTTTCTCAAATTACAAAATGACATGTTTTTCTGTTTTATGTAAAGCACATTGAGTTGCCATTGTGTATGAAATGCACTATACAAATAAAACTGCCTTGCCTTGCCTTACACACCTGTCATATCCTGTCTAATAACTGTCATTTTGGGGCACTTGCTGAAATTACTGTTGTTCCTGTTGTTTTCTTGAGAAGAGAGAATTCAGCACCAGTTCATATTTGTTTCATGTCTTGCCAACAACCTGCTGTGCTAAATGAATATTAAACTGGTCACGAGGACTTTTTTTCTCACCCAACTGGAAAGAAGTGAAGAGAAACAAAAAGAATGGTGTTGTAATGGCTCTGGTAACTAGCCTGAGTAAACCTGTGCTCTCTTTCCAGCCACATTCCACTTCGCTCAGAAAGTTAGCATGGCCACCAAGACAAAATCTTCGCCTGAGATAGGGAACCAATCACAGAACGGGGAGGCGGGCTCAAGGCGATGACGACTGTAGAGCGACTCTGTTTACATCCAGCATGGCGGCCACCGAGGTGCAGCAACCGTTCCAAGCAGCAGTAGATTGATAGATAAACTGGAAGGCAAGTTCACTTTGAAAATAGAACAAAAACTTGATTTTTCCTTCATAAACAGGAAGTGTTCACGCTGCTCCCTACAGGCTCTGAATACATACTCGTGTATCGTTGATATGATTGGCTGTAAGTTTGTCCAGTAGCGTACAGAAGCATTTGATTGACATTCGTTGATCCTGCCTCAAATATGAGGAAATGAACGGCTCCTTGCTAGACCCTACCTCACTTGTGGTAGGGTCTAGCGTAAGCCAAACTTATCTGGTAACAGCTCTGAAAAAAGTTTTCAAATTTGCACTTTTTGTCTATTTGCCAAATTTTCTAGTTTGAAACTGGCAATAAATGAATTTCCATTTTGACTGACGTGACCAAAAGTGCTACTTGTTTTATTAGAAGATGTAAAATGATCATAATTTCTTATACTGTATATTAAATGCCAACATAGACATCAGTATTATCAAGATAGACAAAAGGCCTAAACCCTTTGCACTGACTCACTGGATCCAGGACCAGTTTTCTTGGTGTTTAGAAATAAAATACAGCTCAACTGCGGGTGTTGACATTGGCCAGAAATGCTGCTCAGGCAAAATCACACCTGTCTGCATCCTCCTTTTCACTGTGTCTTTGAAATGACGTAGTACTCTTAATGGCCATGCAACACTGGTGCATCTATCAGCACAGAAACACATTCAAGTCATGTCCACTGATGTGCTACATGTTCCAGTGTCAGGTATATGATGAGGAGATGGAGAGTTGGTGAGGCTGGGATGTTTTACAGATACAGAGTCATTTATACTAGCACTGGGAGGACAAACATATACAAGCTGCCCCCTATCAACGGTGTGTGTGTGTGTGTGTGTGTGTGTGTGTGTGTGTGTGTGTGTGTGTGTGACAGAGAGAGAGAGAAAGACAGATAGAGGAAGCAAAAGCAAAAGAGAGGATGACGTACTTCCAAGGACCAAGAACAGACAAGTCATGATCCTGACAGAGGCATACTGTAGTTGAGTGGAAGCTAGGTTTATACAGGCACTGAATATTTTGAAAGAATGAACCAGAACATAAGACAGTTGATATAAATGATTGCTAGGTGGATGAATGCTTTGATTCTACTTTTTCCATCTCTTCATAGCCATAGCGTACCTCCAGGTGCATGGTGAGTACTTTCAACAAGTCATGTCAGAATATAATGACAGAAGGAAATAACAGGTGAAATGATGTTAGACAACTGGTCAGTGTGATTCACTGATTATCAATTCCACTGAAGCATGCAGGCACTACGTGGAGTGTCAGTGTTTCTCACCAAAATACAATGGACCTCATGAGAAATCTTATTCTAAACCTCTTTGCTGAGGTTTTATCATATTAATGCTCAAAGTGTTTAGCTGTTCAAAATACGGTAAATTCACCCTGAAGCTACACGTTGACGAGATTTGATCATTAACATAATCAACACCATCTAATTACTATATAAGGTTGTCTGTTCAGCTCCAGCTGTTTCACTCAAAGAAATGTCGCCCAAAAGTAAAAAGAATCATGTCCCTTTAAGTCCTGCTGTTGGAAATCAGGAGATGAGCTTTAGGTCAGTATGACATTGAATAGTCAAAAAAAAAAAAGCTAGAATATAAGGAGATTTTGACAGGTAAAGATAGATGTATGGATTCCATCTGCAGGAGCCCCCACATTGTGGAGCGCAGGTTTTCACAGGGGAGTGTGTTGTAGTCTTACCCAGTGCAGATGCACTGTCACTGGGAATAAAGGAGATTGCAACCTGAGCCTGTACAGCCACACTCTGCTGCAGAACAGAGCCCAGCCTGCCTCCAGCTCCAGGATTAATTAAAACAAAATGATGGTCTGGGACGACTGGCCGGGGTCAGGTTCCACACATGAAAAGGGAGCGCACGAGATGAAAACCCTGTCTGCAACCAGAGCTGGGCTGGCCATTGGAGCTGTATGTGGACGTTGTCCCTCAGTGTCCTCACCATTCCCATGTTGTCATCCCGAAACCACCTACATAGTAGTGAGGAGCTTCTGTTTGTGTGCACTCACCCAGTGACCCCCTGCACACAGCCTGAGAACATGTCCAGGTCAAGGATCCTCTTTTAATAGTGGCCACCTGCTCCTTCTGTCCATAGCAAAGCTGTTTGTGATGTCACACTTTCTAAATGTGTTTGCTCTTCACTGCAGGCAGAGCTACAGTACAGTACAGCATGAAGCTTGCTGCCAGCACTGCAGCACACTCTCTTACTGCTGGATCACATTTTCAGCACGTGTCTGTGTCCAACTGTATGTGTTACAAAGCAACTACAAAGACCAGCAGGGGTACAGTTACCCCCCCCCCCCATGGAGACATCATATCTTTTAATACATATTTTCAGACACTTTGGTCACTTCATAAATACAGTATCCACTGATGAAATGAGTGCTAAAGTTCCACAAAAAGACAGTATGTCAACCTTGAACTTTCACATATGTTTACAGTAAACTTCCAGCCATGCATTATATCCAAATTACATTACTTCATGTATGTAAAAGTTCTATAGTGCTTACGTCTTAATACATGTGGGTGGAAGCCTACCCCCCCCCCCCCCCCCCAGAAACAGAACTTTTTTTTTCTCTGACTGTGCTAATCAATGAGTGTAGACAGTAGGTTTCATATATTACTGACTGAACTAGCAGTGAGTTATGAATGAAATAAAACAGAAATATATTGTAGTGCTAAAACTGCTGCTTCGTCCTAAAATCTGATCTCACTGAAACTTTCACTTTTTTACTTTCAATGTGATGCTACTTACTACATCTCAGAGGGAAATATTGTACTTTCTACTCCACTACATTGATTTAACAGCTTTAGTTAGTTATGAAGATTTGACACAATGGATAATATAACAAGCTTTAAAAATACAAAACATTGTTAAAGATGAAACCAAAAAGCAGTGTGTAGTCGGGATTAGAGAAAAAGTCCAAAAACTAAAAACAACATTTGTGTATCAGAACTTAGTTTTTTCTTCATTCCTCTCCCATGAATCATTTCACCAGCCCTTGCATTTATCTGCTGACCCTTTGGAGGGGCCCCACCCCTAGGTTGGGAACCACTGGACTAAACTAGTTAACTGTAGTATATAAAGTAGTGTAAACTAGCTAACTGTATGTAAAGTAGTATAACTAGCTAACTGTATAAAGTAGTATAAACTAGCTAACTGTATATAAAGTAGTGTAAACTAGCTAACTGTATATAAAGTAGTATAAACTAGCTAACTGTATATAAAGTAGTGTAAACTAGCTTACTGTATATAAAGTAGTATAAACTAGCTAACTTTATATAAAGTAGTATAAACTAGCTAACTGTATATAAAGTAGTATAAACTAGCTAACTGTATATAAAGTAGTATAACTAGCTAACTGTATATAAGTAGTGTAAACTAGCTAACTGTATATAAGTAGTGTAAACTAGCTAACTGTATATAAAGTAGTATAACTAGCTAACTGTATATAAGTAGTGTAAACTAGCTAACTGTATATAAAGTAGTGTAAACTAGCTCCACCTCCAGCAGCTACAACAGTAACATGCTGGTCTAACACTGATGCTTCACTATTAATAATCTAATGATGTCATATATAATAATATATCACTACTTTTACTGTAATAGTGCATATACATCACTCATAATACTGCAGTACTTTTACTGTAATACTGCATACTACATCACTTATAATACTGCAGTATTTTTACTGTAATACTGCATACTACATCACTCATAATACTGCAGTACTTTTACTGTAATACTGCATACTACATCACTCATAATACTGCAGTACTTTTACTGTAATACTGCATACTACATCACTCATAATACTGCAGTACTTTTACTGTAATACTGCATATTACATCACCCATAATACTGCAGTACTTTTACTGTAATACTGCATACTACATCACTCATAATACTGCAGTACTTTTATTGTAATACTGCATACTACATCACTCATAATACTGCAGTACTTTTATTGTAATACTGCATACATCACTCAATGACAAATATCACTATCCTTCAATTGAGTGATTTATCCGTACTTGTGCTTTGTTGTCCAGCTGTAAACATTTTATTGTCAAGAAAAAAAGATGAATGGTTATTGAGATATGCTTAGGACATACATACAGACATAAATTCCTTCCTTCAGTAGAGATTCTGAGCCATGTATAGTCTATTCTGCCTGCTGGGAGGTGGCTGCTGTTAAATTCATCTTAATAACACACTGCGGTGATTTCCAACATTGAAGGTAATGGTGACATCAGTGAGTCATGGTTTATGATTGAAGTGATAATTGGTGATGAAAAAACAGACATCTGCAATTTTCCACAACACTGTATTCCTCTTCTTTATTATCCATGTGTTTTGACAGCTAGGTACTTGAGCACATGAACCTGATCCAACATGCAGGTTAAATGACTGAGCTGCTCTTGTCATATAGTGTTCTCTGACTTTTAAAAAAAAACAATCTTAGTGAATGTGCCATGACAGAGAGGAAATAAGTACTTACTGTCCCAGCATGCCTGTGTCATTGTGTGGTGGTGCTGTGTAAAGACAGTGTGTAAATATGGGTCAGGGTTCACTCTTGCTCCAGGCCAGGGTCACACCTGAGTGGCACCTCTCAGGTTTCCCTCTGAAATGATACTGAGCCAATAATGAAGCATTGGGTTGAGAGATGTTGTTGCATCATCCTAGTGAAATAACAAACCAGTAAATGTTAGCATTATTTCATACTCATTTAAACTTTAAAGTTTAGGAGGCGTGTCCTGGTAGAGCAAAGAGAACGTAGACGTTATAAGACATCTTACTTATAATCAATTAGATCAAATGTGAAGGGAATAGATAATAAAAATGATAAGATCAGATGGATGAACAGTCAGGTGTTCATATGAACAGTGAAAGAGGTTTTCCTCTCTGTAATCATTCCTCCTGTTCATACTGACTATTAGAAGATTTCTTTCAAATGTGCTTTCAATGGAAGTGATGGAGGACTAAATCCACAGTGTGTCCACTCACTCATTTAAAGTAGATGATCAGCTTCTATTGAGCTTCATCAGTGTGAGTTATTCATATCAAGTGATATCTGACACATTTACTGTCTTTTTACCATCAAATTCCCTCTTAGTGTTTCCTGTTGAGCTGTGGTGGAAGTATAGTAACAAAAAGAGGAACTTTGCCACTAAAACACTGTAATGTTGAAACATAGAAGATGAAGATTTGACTCATTTGGATGACTGAAGCTTCATATTAGCTTCACATCAACTTTTAAATCCATTATATTACACAGAAGGAGGACTGTGGATTTAGTCCTCCATCACTTCCATTGTAAGTGTACTATGAATGATCTTCTAATGGTCAGTATGAACAGGAGGAATCATTACAGCAAGAAAAACAGGTTGCAATGTTCATTTGGGCTCTTGACTGTTATTTTAAGATGGACATATTTATTCAGAAGCTTTAAAGAATTTTGAACTCCAAGACAGATATCTGACAGATATAATGAAGTTGATTGTTTGAGGGCACAGAGGGTTTGGAATAGATTGTGGAAGGACAGAGTTAAGTAAGACCCTTCTAATAAAACAAAACAATTAGTTACAGTAATAGTTTGGGGGGATTTTTTAAAAAACTATTGGATGTTTCTTTAAGAAAACAGTAGCTTTGCATTTCCTAGCATTCTTCTAGCACATATTCATCACTTAACAGAGGCTTCTGCAGTGAGCCATATTGATATAATGGAAAGTGGTTTCACTTAAGTGTGTTTGTCATCACAAAGTGGTAATTAGACTAAGTGTAGCACAGATGACTTGTAAACAATCCCACCCTCTTTGACTCAGCACACAGTGAGTCACTGCAGCCTTCATGTTTACCTCCACTCACTGGTAAACATGTGAGCACTGCAGCTTCGTCTCAAACAGCAGCTCAGCACTCTACCTGTAGATGCTCCACAGCTGGAGATGGCAATGATGCGCAAACCTCAACATTTCAACAAGATCTTTGGTCTACTGTTGAGTCCTGGAAGTCCTGGACCTGTTTCCAATCCAAACAACATTTTCAATGATTTCCCAGAATCAAATGTCATTAACTTGGGTCTCTGTCAGGCTGCTGTATTCACTTTTAGGGTGTGCTCACACTAGGAGATCCGTACCGTGACCGAGCACAGTTGACCCCTAAAGTCTGGTTTGTTTGACTTGTGTGAGTTCTGAACTGTGCCTGAGCTCGCTTGAAGAGGAGGGCCTGAGCACGGTTCACTTTGACTCAGTCAGTGTGTGTGATCACTAACTGTGATGTCAATGATACGACTGTCCCATTAAATCACTATAAGGCATATGTGAGGGCTGTGTGTCACCATGCCCCAAACCATTCCAAATAAGACACAAAGTACATCAAATGATGAACTCCATTGGGCTGTTTGAGAGCTCTTTCTTCAACTCAAAAATAAAAAAAATCACACTGTGATGACAAGGCGTGCTTTGGCCCAGATCGAGTGGGGAGGGACGGGCAATGCAACTGGGCCTAGTGTGAGTACATCCGTATGACTGGCTCCCTACTGCTCCATTATTTAGTATTATCCAAAAGTTATAAAGTGGACTCAAATGAGCTGCTAATACAATATAAATAAAGCAGTGAACAAACGATCGACGCACCCTCTACCATAATGCACTGCACATAACTTTAATATAGTTTGTTTCCCTTCATAAACTCACATATGTACCTTTGTCATGCATTTTGAATATTCATCAGATTACCAAATAAAGTAATGGGTTTATGCATGCTAATTAACGTTGTGCAATCATCTTTACATATTTATATACAGTACACACTGCACAGTAGATACATCTGCTTTACTTACTATAATTTTAAAAAAAGTTTTAAAAGGAGGGAAACCAAAATAGAAATTTGCCAGATCAAACGTGTGTAATGTAGCATCAGGTTGCATGCTGTATGTTGTCTTAGCACACTTTTATTTGGATTGTCATTAACATCAAGTGTATTTACTATTTTTCTTTGTCTGAAAAGTACTTCATCATGTAAAAAGGGAGAAGTTTCCAGTCCACATCAAACAGTTCTCATGTCACAGGTCACTTATGAAATAACACAACAACACACGTTCAAATTGCAGCATTCTTATTCACTTTATTTGTCAGTGTGTTCTAGTGCACTGTCTAAATAAATAGATGAATACTTTGGCTCGAGCATCTGACCAGCATGAAGTCCACCAACACACACAGTGAAGGCGAATACCAACTATGCAGGCCAGTGTGTAAAGCAACACAAACGCACATACACACTTCACAATGCAGCTTATCTTAGGAAATAATATGTGATAGATTGATAAAGCTGAGTGAACTGATAATAGCACTCATCATGACTGTGTGAGGGCCTGAGATAGCAGCCTTTGGTCAGGCTAAGTGAAATGATTAAAGGGGGTGTTTTGATGTTCTGCTGTCATTATTGGCAATGACAATAAAGGAGAAAGGAGATCAGAGGGAGTCTGTAAAACATCTTTGGAGAGCCAGCATCAGCTAAACCCTGACTGACATTATCCTTTCACATCAATACAAAATCAATGATTTAATAAACCTTTCATTAATTTCAAGCTGCCAATGATTCACTGTGATTCAACTCAGACCAGGAGCCCGTTAGTCCTGACAGAGTTCTTTGAGGACAATTATGTCAGGAGAGATTTTCTTTTGAGGTGGTCACCATGTAATGTGCATAGAAGTTGTTAAACTTGGCTAAAGAAGATACACTGGTGCTCATTTAGCTCCTGGTCTCCGAGCTCCAGCTCTAATGTGATTGGCTGAGTGAGGGTCATGTGGTTGGCTGACATGGCCCTATAGAGAGGACAGAAGTGCATAAATGTGTGTGTGAATGGATGAATGTTGGCAATGTAATGTAAAGCACTCTGAATAGTCAATACGACTAGAAAGGCCTGTATGAATGTATTTAATATGACACTATGACATCATCCCATTCATAATGTCTCAATTCTGGTTTTTCTTGTTCCATTGGTGGAAAGATTAGGAATCTATTTATCATATTAGCTCATAGTATCTCAAACTAAGTTATTCTGGCTAATGATGTGATTTTATAGCCTTGTTTTTCACAAACACATATTTTATATTGGACATTGTCTTCTGTGAAAACTGACACTGGTCTCTTGAGTGACAGAGGCACATGGGCAGACAACAGTAGAAACATATTATATATTATTATATTCCTGTCACACTGCGCTGTGAGGTGTCTGGGCTGAGCTCAGTGTGTCAGTAGCAGTTAGCACAGTGTTTTATTGCTGCCTGGATGTTTGGCTCTGATGTCAAGTTCTATTGTAGGAAAACCTGTTCTGCTTCAGTGAAACGTGTCTTCTGTACTTCCTCATCTCTCTAACAACACTGATAGTATGACACCAGACACAGGTCACTCATTAGTTATGATGTCTACTTAAAAGGAACAACTTGATGCAGTATGTTCTTCAATACTTTGAACTTGTGTTGTGATGTTTCATTGTATATTTAAAGCATTTTGAATCTGCAGCTGATTTATGATTGATGTGGTAACATATCTTGTTTCTTTACATGTTGTAATGACTGTATGTAGCACACTGTCTGGTCTTTATTTTGGATATGTATTTCCAGAACAGTGTAGATTAGCAGAAGGAAAATCTAAATACTTAATAAAAAACAGACAGAGAGGAGGAAACAGCCTGTCCACTGACATGCAGGACAAGCTGATATGACAGCTGCATACGCTGGACATTGGGAGGAAAATCTTAAGAATTGAAGTCTTATTTAGAGCACGTTATGAAAACACAGCACGACAATTCTGCCAACTGCAGACAGTTTCTATCAGTTCAATAGTTTTGGAGATGTTAGCTCCATCTTTGAAAAGTCTATGAAGTCTTGATGTGCTGAGATGAATCTAGTGTAAAGTCATAAAATCACACACAGACTGAGGCTGTGACAAACCAACAGCTCATCCTGTTCTTACTCTTGTAAAAAGCTAATGGACTAAGGGCCTGATTTACTAAGATCCCAAATAAAAGGTACTAAATAGCATGTGCATATTTTGCAAGTGATCTACTAAGAATAACTGTAAATAACAATAGGAGCAGACAGCAGTATTTAAATGAGGGTTTTGTGTCTCAATGGAGAGCAGAAATGTACGGGGCCCCTCTGGTGACATGGTCAAAAAACAAAATTAAATTGTGGCCACGAAATAAGTTTAACGTGCGCATGAAATACTAATTAATAATATTAATATCATTCCTGGACAGCTGGGTAAGCAAATCGAGCGCACCTTCTCTAAAACATGCAATGGCCTACGTCCAGTTTCAGTTTGAAATCAGCTTAAAAACCTTTTTCACTGATCATCTCCTTTGAAAGTAGCATCATGTGTGTCAGACTTTCAGCTGAGGGAATACATAGTTGTATGAACCACAGCGTTTAATGATGCAGTTATAGTAGCGCTCACTGTATGTATCACGTTGCCAAGGGAACCTATAGCCTGGACATTTGTCCTTCAATAAAATCACGGAAGATTAAAAGTCACTATATTATTGATCAGTCTGAAGAAATGTGCTATAATTCCTTTAAACCAATATGTTAACACTTTGATGATGTTTTTATGCTTGGTCCTGTTTTACACACTGCTATATTACAGCTAATAGAACCCTGATTAGAAAATGGCACAATCCTTTATTACCACAGATAATATCTGATCAATAAAAATCATTCCACTTTGATTTGCCAAAGACTAAAGTGATTTCATAGGACAGTGTCAGAGCTTGAGCATAATGTTTAAATCAGCTGCATCAAGTTTAAAGTTTCAGAGCTCTACAATGTGCAGCTGTCACCAGAAATACAAGAGGCATTGAGAGTGCACCGAGCACCCAGAATCATATTAATATTATTCATTAGTATTTCGTGCGCACATAATAGCTATATTGTGGCCACAATTAAAAACATTTTTTTGACCATGTCATCAGAGGGGCTCTGTAGAAATGTGATACCATGCAATAAGAGGTTCTACTGGAAGAGGTTAACAAACATATTGAGTTACAGCAGAAAAAATATCAGAAAACAATGCAATATGGGAGAGTATTAGTGACAAAGTCAATGCTGTTAGTTAAAGACCGTGTAAAGTGAATTCAGACATTTTCTTCTAAACCCATTAAATAGGTCATAAAAAGCATTTCAACCATTTAGATTTGAATTGTGGAGCTAGGCTTCACAAACTGTGTTTCAAGATTTCTGTGTTCAGGATTTAGTGGGAGGGTCTGTGATTTTGAGACCTGCCCCTGCTGCTGTAGAGGTATAAATACATTCAGCACACACTACTACTACTACAGTCTACAGTTAGCCAGTTAGCCGAGCTAGCAGCTGAGTTAGCAGCAGAAAGCTCTCAGACATAGCGTCCATGTTTCTGGTAGAGGTGGTTACTTTGATTGACAGGTGACACTTGGTAGGGGGCGGGGTTTCAGTGAACTTGGCGGGCACTCCCACAGCGTTTGGTAGCAGAGAAGGAAACTGAGTTTTACACAACTTTGAAGCCTAATTTCATATATTTGGCGATTTTTTTAATCATTCAAATTTGGCAGGGTGGTTAACAACACACTTTTATGTGGTGTGTCAAACTCAGAACACATATTTATTCTTACTTTACACAGACTTTAAACCAAAAATTGTGCATTGTACTTGTCATCTGTGTTAACACTTTCCTTTCAAATTGATTATTTATAGATGCAGTTACCTTCAGGTTTGGTAAATCACAATGTGTGTGCTAAATAACATATTTGCATGTATTTTACACACAGGGGATAAAACGCCCCATATTACATATTCATTATGGCAACGTACTAAATGGACAGTGTGTACTATCTTGCACAGTTGAAAGATGCAAACCTCAGTGCAGTGTGTTAGTAGATCAGCTTGCACATTGTTTTGGGGTTGATGTCAAGTTTTGTCACTGTCACACGTTTGTACACATGCAAACCTTTAGTAAATCAGACCCTTAGTGTTTACCAGTGCAGCACCTGACTGACTTCAGGACTTGATCAAAGTAGACTGACTGCAGTGAAATGTGATCAATAAGGTGATCCACCCTCGCACTGCTATATAGTTGTTAGCATGTGTGATGTGGCTTTTTGTGATTGGCTAAAAAAATTGAGCTTTGAGCAAAAAGAATCAATACAGTCTTTCAGCAGAGTAAAAACTCAGCTTGTATGTGTATTGGTTCATTCAGTGATCTGTTTTTAAACAACATGCAAATTAATCCATAAACCTTAAAAAATCGTGCTTCACATAAAAAAAGCCTTTAATTGATCAGAATATCTCGCTGCCTCACAAAAACAAACCAGATGTGGCTGTTTAACCTCTGTGTAAGCAGTGTGGCAAGCTCCACTGTGTGTTTGATGTTAATGCTGCTGGGAAACAAGCTCTTTTTGGCTTGTGTGCAGACTCTGACCCACTTGACAAAACAAGCTGTGGTGATCACTGTGTTACTCTGACAGTTCAGTTAATGACAGTTCAGAGACTGGTCCAGGACGGCTGAGTCAGGTGTGATGTGCACCCTGTTTAACACAGAAACTGGAAGATATATCAAGAGACTATAAGTTTGATGCAGATTACATTCAGATGTGTGAGCAGAAGGACACTTGTAGAGGTATTCTTGGCACAGGCTCAATGTTGAAAGCCACTATATTCATTTTCTCTTCAGTAAGCCTGTAGAAGTTCTGAGTAGCTGGTCAGTCTGGTCCAGGTACTGGTTCCATCCCCAACAGGGCAAATGTACCCCTGAGCCAGGGACCAAATCCCCCTGTGATTATGCACTAACTATAACTAGAAAGACCTAAATACTGCCATACAATGCAGAGGCCAAGTGCTTGCAATATGTCCATATGCAACAGTGGGGCAGTGTGTGTCCTGATCACACAGTCTCTTTGCACTGACCACCATGTGTAACAGCTGCTGCTCTCTGCTGGGAGACGTTTCCTTTCTTCTCTTAAGTCAGCTTCAGGTGAGCACAGCGCTGGAGCCAGGAGCCATGGAGCTGTATGAAGGCCATCAGCATTCTGCACCGCAGAGCCCATTGGTCCAGTCCTGGATAACACCCGCCTTCACCAGCTTTAACAGGAACTCCTTCTCTTTAGAGATGTTGTGAGTCCAGGACTGCAGGAGACAGACACAGACAGCACTTAACAGGTTGGTGTCCACCTTTCAGATGCTTTTACACATGAAGAAAAAACTGATCAGCCAGGAAAAATAAGTATTTACAATTTCAAACTTTCTATAAAAATGGAAAATGGATAATATCCACAGTGTCATCATTGCTCCCCAGACAAATAAAATCACACTGATAAATGTTGGCCTAAATGAACTAATAAACTAAATCATTATAAACACCATAGCAACAATTATTTAATAGTCAATTTTACAGAACATATAATATTACCAATAGTAAATCATTTTATATGGAATGTATATAATATAGTATTAATATACTTTATCACATAAATATTATACAGTAGGTCAGCACAGCCTGTGTAGTGAAAGCAGTCTCTAAACAGGATGCATTCACGAACAGTATGAGTGTAGGTCATCTGCATTTCGGCAGCGCTCAGAGCTCAACGCGCTCTGTACATAAAACTGAAGAAGATCAGGTCCCTCACATTTTTCAACTGAATTTTCAAAACTTTATTGAAGTTGTTTAAAATATGCCTATGTAGTGATCATAGGGAGCAATAACAAGGCTCTTACTCCAGTGTGCTATGTCCTAACTGTCCTGTTGTTTACAATCAGGTCACTTTCAGTCAGTGTGGACTAAACTGTGGATAACTCAACTACCATCAAAACTCTGCATATACTCATATACATTTTGCACATATTTATACAAGTTTAAAAAAAAAGCTACATTCACAACCAAACATAACACAACATGACAGCAAATTACAATTATTTTGATCATTTACAAAGTGTATTTGCTGAGTATACAGGGACAAACAGTGTGAGAGTAAGTGATCATTATTAGAATTAATGATGATCACCCCAATTACTTATACAAAGAATTACTTCATTTAAAAAAACATCAAATGAAAAGAATTTTTTGGAGTATTTCTACATTTAAATTTTAAAGCATTTTGTTAATATTGAGCAGGACAATTCCTAAAAAAACAATTTTACTAAATACGTTTTGACAAATGATGTGTTGTGTTGCATAAGTGGATCATATTTATTCCACATTTGAGTATTTTCCTGTAGAATCAGATTTTTGTGACACTGGGTTGCATCATATCATTTACAAAGAGTGAATAAAATAGCTCCTAAACATCACGTTGTTGCTCTCTGTTGGATCATGTGACTTCCTGCCACTCAGAGCAGTCCATGTGGACTAGTGAAGGACTGCAGAACTGAGCCAGTTTCTTGTTCTGTCTCTATTATACATGGCAGGGGCGGGGCCAGACTCTGTGAGCCTCTTTGAACTGAAACACAAGATGAAGGGGATTGCATGTCTGTCTCAATAACCTGAGCTAAGAGTGATTTATGAGCAGGCTCAACTGTGTACTGGACAAGTGGAATGAATGGCAACTTACACACTGGATGTAGTGACTGAGAATGTGCTGCTCTCAAAAACCAGTAAAAAAAACAACATCCCTACACTTGAGATTTCATACACATCCCAGTACACACTCAGCATGCTGGGTAAATTCCTCCTGTATTTCTGAGAGGCGTTTGAAAAGAGAGAAAGGTCACAGTAAACTGTTCCAGTGCAGCGTAAACCTGGAAAACTAACAAAAAGATGGGGCTGTGAATATTGTGTGGGCTTTTCGTCCATTAAGGGCTAAATTTTGCAGGAAATAGTGGGTGACACACCTGTGGATGGAGTAAATGAATCATCAGCCAAAATATAAATGAACAGACCGGAGTAAGTAAGGTCAAAATGAGCCTATTTTAGCCTAGTAACATCTCATAAATAAAGTGATAAAAGCCCAACACAGGTTTTGTCAAATGGCGTTAGAGGCCAGAAGGGGAACAGTTTTAGCAGCTACACTATTTTCATAAGCACAACATACCTCCACTGTGTCTCATTACTAGAGGCCTGTTTACATACCAGACGTGCTGTATAGACAGTGGGCAAAACACAACAGCTGTTATGTACTGCCCTGAACAGTAAGTGTAATAAAATATCTGCTTTTCAAAAGGACAATCACATTTCCCGCCACTGGTGTATATGTGTGTGTGTGTGTGTGTGTGTGTGTGTGTGTGTGTGTGTGTGGACTTCTATACAAAACAAAATATAAATAGGTGCAGGTGTTCTGATGTGTGCACCTACATCTATCTCAGAGGTGGGAAATCAAGGTAGTCAAAGTGTCTTATGCTGTTAGGTGTTAAGTCTTACAGCGTGCCTACACAGGAGGTGTAGCATGAGCAGCATGTGTAGCAGAGCAGTGAGAGCTCTGTTTAATCTGTCAACATACAACAATGATGACTGCTGCTCACTGTGTTGCTCACTGTGTTTTGGAAACCAATCACTGTTTTTACATGCATAAAATGAAGGAAAACAGATTTGAAGTGAAAAAGTAAAAATATGCTTTGGGCCCAGTTGCATGTGGAGTGGTCTACTGTATGTAGACAGCTGCACTGATTCAAATGTGTATTTGAGACTTCCTGCATAGACACAGGCTGTGACTGAAGTCCCTCCCTTATTCACTCATTCACTGCTTCCTGTATAATAAACACTAAATAGTTCATTCAGTAGTGAGCAGCATCACTAACTAATCATCATTATTTTGAGTGATCAACATCAGCTGTAGAGTCACATGATGGTGAGTTTCACATCTTTAAAATGTGGAGCATTGCACTGTAGGATTATTAGCAGACAGTAGTGTACATTACACTGTGGAATATTTAAGGACATTGTATAGTGGAGACATTTACACACTGTAATGGTGCAGGTGCAAGTAGAGCACTGTGTAGTGCATAGGGAGTGATACACACATAGCCACAGTGTTTTCCTCATTGTCCTGTATCGTCCCATGTCTTACATAGGCATGGGCCGGTATGAGATCCTGGCGGTATGATAACCATAAGCTAAAATATCACGGTTTCACGGTATGGCGGTATTGCGATCACAGCTCTAAAATGTTCCTGAAAGGAAGAAAAATAAAGACAGACATTTAACCTAAATATTCACTGTAATGACAGTGTGAGGGGTCGTGATACTCTACGCTGCAGCTGCACCACCTGAGGGATTTCTGACCAGCACTTTCTGTCTTTGACCAGACTAAAAACAGCTCATACCTTAGGAACGGTATGACAGAACATTTGGCGGTTTCGGTTATTGTGACTTTTTCATATCGCGGTATACCTTGAACACAGTTATCATCCCATGCCTAGTCTTGCATCAGCACCTTCTGTGTTTCCTTATAAAAGCAGGTCTGTAGTTACCTCTTTGATGGCTGACATCCTGATCTTCTCATAGTAGTGCAGGGGGGCATGGGGAGTACTCATGTTGTAGCCAAATCCAGCCACAGCTACTTCATCACAGTTATGAAGGGCCATTGTTATGGCAACTGTCCCTAAGGTTGGGATATTCTGGAAAAACACAGAGAAATAAAAGGTTAGTATGAAGCAGGTAACCGAGCCATGACCTGCACATTACAGCACACTGTGTACATGTGCATGTAATCACTGAGGAGCATTATTTACTCTGTACTGTGTGGATATCTTACAGATGTAAAATGTGAAACATGTTTATGTTTAAACTATTTATAAGCCTAATGGTAACACTGCTTGTCTTCAAATGTGCTCTGCTCCTTGCAGGATCTGTTGTGTGTTCATAGAGGCCTTTATAATCCACACAGACACACAAGCAGCTATAGTCCTGACCATTAACTCACTGCTGCCACTGTTCCTGCTATGTCTCTGACTGCTGGGGAAACAATCAGTCTCTCACCCCTCTGCCCATCTGTCCATTGTTGTGAGGTAAGCCAATCAGCTTGAAGGAAGCCTCCTGGATGAAATAGGGGTTTAGGATGCGCATGTCCATGGGGTCCCGTGGCACATACCTGGCCACCGACTTCCAGAAGCCATCAGTGCTGTGCTGAGAGATGAAGAGAGAGGAAGTGACCCAACATGGTTAGTGTGATCTTCACATAGAGAGGCCAACCACAAAAAACATAGTGGTGAGTCAGCTGTGACACATCAGCGTCCAATAAAGCTCACAGTGTCAAACACCAGCAGAGACTTTTCTTCTTCTACAAGCAGTGACGCTCTCTGAGAATCCACTGCACTGCAAGTACTAACCTGACTGTCTGAATGCAGCATTAACAAACAACACTTTCTTACTGAGTAAAAGTTATTTATTTCAAAATATATTCCTTTTATAGCTTTACTGTTCAGGCTGTGAATCTACCACTAGGCTTTCTAAATGACCTCAATATTATCTTTGGGATTTTGGCATTTATTAGCCAATACAAACATATCAGTGATAAGTTGTGAGTGTGTCTTCCTGTAGTTATCGGAGTCATTTATTGCAGGAGTCCTTTGAGTCTTAAAACATAATTTATCTTTAACTCTCTACTCTAAAATAATAAATAATTACAACATTTGAAATGTGGAGTAATCATTTTAAGCATATTGATGAATTCTTACTACTATGATACATGGGAAGGGATGCAGAGTGGAAAATAAGACTGTTAAAGCAGTGAGTGCAGTGAAAGCAATACCCTGAGCTGAGGCCTGGGGGGGAGAGGTCAACGCCATTAAAAAAAAACTGATGAAAAACAAGAGGAGCAAACAAAGCCAGTCAGAGAAGGAAGCCCCTGTATCAGTATACATGGAGCCATTACACTAATTAGCAGCAGTCCTGATGGCTCTTTATGAACAGTTACTGGGATACCTGCCTCAGGTATGCTGCAGTGAGAGGCAGATAGAAACCACACAGCGGTGGTATGAGCCATTAGCTCACTAGCATAGCACTGTTACCCTGCTCTACGCTGGCCTGTTAGCTCCTCACTGACACATCAGTTGGTAATTCTGTCTTACTGAAACCATTTTGCCCTCTGTATCTGAGCTGAGAACACAACACCTCTGCTCTGCTCACATGTGGAAAACCATCTATACACAGCACACACAATCAAATACAAGCAATATCAGTCACTATTCTGTTACAGTGCAAAACACACCAACCTGAGAAGGTGAACAAAGTTAATGTACACTGTTAAACATCAGCATGTTACTGTTGTCATTGTAAGCATGGTAGCATGCTGATTTTAGCATTTAGATGCTAACAGATGAGTATTGTCTCATAGAAAAGTATTTACATACTGCAAGTCTGGAATGAAGTCATTTTAAGGGTAAGCCCCAAAATGTGTGTGAAGAAGAGCAGGATGCTGGAAACGTCACTCTTAATTTTCCATTAAAACTATACCTGCTGACTTTCTTCTGTTGTTTGCTCCAGATGTGCACGTCTACCACACAAAATGTAAAACACCAAGGCCACAATCAATGGTGCAATAATATAAGTGATAATTATATTGTATGAAGACAAAACAATCAATCAATCAATATTTAGGAGTCAGTGTATTGAAAAACAGTACTCAGTATTAAAACTTCACACTGAATCTTTGACCTTTTCATAAAAATTGAATTGTTATATTTGAATATATATATATCTGAAGTAAGTTTTAACACACATGCAGCTATCAGTATTTGAGTCTGAGATGATAGGAACAGTCACAAAAATGACTTCACACACTTTTTACAATTCCGCGGCTCCTCCAGTCCACATGTTGATGTGTCCTTGGTTAAGATACATAACCCCTAATTGTTTCTGATGGCTGTGCTAAAAGTGTATGAATGAGTGAGTGTGACATGTAGTGTAAAAGTGCTTTGAAAGGACAAAAAGACTAGAAATGTGCTTTGATGGTACAGGCCATTTGATGGTTCCTGTGGAAAACCTCATGTCCACATGATGGATGTCATTTGTGTCATTATAGCACAATGCCAGCTCTCACTGTCTGCTTTGCCACTTGTTATATCTTTGTGCCCTCAGTCTCTCTCTCACTCTGAGCCAACACTTGTCCATTCATAACTAGAGAGTGAATGTTAGTGGTGTGTTGTCCTCACTCCTCTGCACTAGAGGAAGGAACCTGATCTCCTGTCCTGAGCTGTTGTTGTAATTGAGGCGGCTCTGTGTTGGAGGGTTCAATATGCTTGAAATGAACTCTCTTGTTGATCTCTGACCATTTCTAAAAGGTTTCCCCCTGTTCTTAATGACACGCTGTCACAGCCTCAACTTGGCTCAATCCCACCCATTCTCAGCACCCGAGGAAAGGAAAAGACTGGGAATTTGTTTTTTATGGGAATTAGTTATTTTAGTTTTTATAATTAGTTTTATGGGTGGGCCTGCACCCTGGAGCCCCCCCACTTTTATGATTGTTGCAGCACCAAATGCAAGTCATATAATCATTATTAGCCCATAGTGAATATATGATACAGAAATAGTGTCACCAAAAGTTACAGGCTGGTTCACTGTAGACCACTCTGAGGAGGCAGTAGGTGGATGACAGTGGTCATGAAGTTACTCAGATCACTGTGGGATTATTTTCATTATTGATTCCTACTTTGATCATTTATATTTTTACAGATGAAACAATTAGTCAGTTCCTTCCTTTAAAACATCTTCCTCCTGGTTTTACATGTACAAAGTCCTTGATTAAAGTGGTACGTTCCAGAGCCCTATGTCACCTTCTTATGACAGCAAAGTCAAGTATGATTCTGTTTTAATTTAACGTTTTAATATAATGTTTTAATCATTAGCTAGCCGGCTGGCTTGTTAGCTTCAGCTAGCCGCTTTCAAACAAGCTGGACAGTTAGAAACTCTGAATATGGTCAGCTCAATGAAAATAGAGTTTGTGAGTTTTACAATCATCTTTACTTGCATGTGTAGAATAAAAATAGACTTTAACTGTAAAAATTGTCTTCAGGTTACAGCAGTAAGAATATGCTGCAGCTGGATGATGACAGCAGCAGAGTATCTTTTAACACAGACAGATGTCAAAAAAAGAAGGTAATTTGTGTAACTTCCAGTTTAGACAAGACATGAGCCTGTAGTCTTTGTGAGACTAGACAACAAAGAGCAGGGATGTAGCAAACAGACTGTCTGTGCTTCCAGCTGTCAGTGGAGGTGTAATGTGATCCAGGACTGGGACCACCTCAGTGAAATCCACCTCCTCCTGACAGGTCACATGAAGCCCTGCCTTCCTGCTCTGCCTTCAGTGCTGAAGCTGAATGACGGCTGCTTTCTGATGTGCATCAGAGCTGAAGTCTCATACTGCCCCTCTCTGCCCCCTTGAGTCAGAGTTAGATGGGCATGCATACAGATATCATGGGATTTGAGGAGTGTCAGCACAAAGTCTATAAGAGAGTACCAAAAACTACCATCACCAATGCCACAAAGGTGCAACAATCAAAGTTAAGCAATGGAGTAAAATGACCTACTGTAGTTTAAAAAAATGATTTGATTGGAAACCCAAGGAAACCTAGAAAGATGAAGGTACTTATTTGTTCTCAGCACCCTTCAGGGTCAATGGCTGTTCTGTTAACTGATAAAAAGAGTCTAAAGAGAGCCTCCATAGACATGATCTTAAACAGGGTTCCAATTACAGGGGAGATAAGGGAAGCTCAGCTACCCAGATAGGACAGGAGCTCCCCTGAAAGCCTACTTTGAGAAATCTAGGGGCAACTCTAAAAAATAGTTTGTTTCCTGTTCTGTAAGGTTCCAGAAACAAATAATAGTACAAATATGTCAATGTTGTGTTTATTCGCTCATTACATTCTAAACATTTGACGCCACTATAATAAAACACAATGCTGTGTCCGGTCATCCATGCATGGTGGTGCACAAATGGCCACCTTTAAGCAGTTAATAGCCACATTGCCTCCATGATGTTTTACTGCGCAGCTGGTGTTTGTATGTTATGTTTAGAAGTGTGGTTGTTGTCATGTTAGCCTATGTTTTGTGTAAGACCAACAGTTATGGTGTGGGCATGTTCCAATGTTGTCATGTAAGTGTAGCACAAAGTATCGGCCAATTCACTGTGTGGAGTTTTTTCGTTGATTTAAAAATAAATGAGGACAGCTGGATTTTCTCTGTATAAAGTGAAACGTTATTGATAGTATTCAGCAACTTTACAGTGTTTTTCACAGTAAATGTACATGTGAATGTGTGCATGTGACATGTTTACTAAAGCTCCACCTTAGAGCCACTGTATACCTCAAACCCTGAATGTTTGCCCATTAATGCAGCTTGTACATTAAGAACTACATCACTATACTATACTGGTATATGGAGGTTGTTGTAATGGAGCTTTCTCTTTTAACCCTCACATAATGTTCATATTCTCACTCATATTTCAGTCAAAAATCAGTCATTAATAAATGTTTAATTCATCTTATGGATAAAAGACATTCACAATCACTATTTAATGGTGCAGGAGAATATTTTATACAATATGATGAATACAACATGTTTGAATGTTGATTTTTGCATATAGAGAAATGCGTAACACACACACACACACACACACACACACACACACACACACACACACACACACACACACACACACACACACACACACACACACACACACACACACACACACACACACACACACACACACACACACACACAAAATCATGCATTTTACTTCCATGTTTTGTATCTTGTGGGTTACATTAGGAAAAGTCCAGCTAAAATAAATGTATATGGTGTGTTTACAGCTCTCAAATGTTTATAATTGGTATAATTGGTAATTTGATCCTGGACAGTATATAAGGGTTAAATACTCATGTGATATTAGTCCCAATGAATCCCAAGAAGGCCATTGAAACCCTCAATGGATATACAATCATCTGTAAAATCGCTGCATTATATCTGACATTTATGAAGCTTGTAATGTTTAGTTCTTGTTCAAACTGTTTTAGAGTGCTGTTGATTTAGCTTTATGCTTATTTTGGAGGCTGCAGCTTGTGGTGCTGTTCAATTACATAGTGCTATACAGTATACCCAAACTTTTAAATGGGTTGAACAAATAAATATTATTTGAATAGACCACCATTATTTTATTACATCTACCTAGGGCTGAATTTTGACAGCCAATTCCATTTTAGATATGGTTTTCATGTCAGACATTTAAACGTCTAATCAAACCCTTTTCACCTCTTCTCACTCTTTTTTATAAGCAAAGAGTAACATTCAAGTAGCTGTTTGTCATTTTCAGTTGGAGCTGAATGTTTGCAGATTGCATCAGTTGTAGCTGGAGCTGTAGATATCTTACTAGACTGTGAGGTAAAACAAGTCTTACATTTGACTTGGGTGAACTTTGTGTTTTTGTATTTCAACAAGACCAACAGGGTCTTCTGTAAGGAAACAACCAGCTGATTGCAACATGTCACCCAGTTTAACCTTCAGTCATATCACATCAATCATGTTAAAAAAGAGTCAAGTAATTATGCTGCACTCATATTCCGGTGTCATACTGTATAAACATTTGATATTTGACACTATTAATCATATTTTCAGGTTGTGGCAGCAGCTTGTCAACATAAATTAAGCTGCTGCTAAAAACACTTTCTGCCTTCACAGCCAACATAAGCTGAGTACACATGTGAATACATTCAGTTTACAGATTTAAGTTAAAATGTGAAAGCTAACACACTAGATTCAATAGGGGAGTGAAAAGCATTTAGATTTGATAAGTGGTCTCATGTTGGATTTAGACTTGATAAAATGCTGAAGTCAATCTGCCTCACACAGCTGTACAGATGAACACACCTGAATGAATGCTACACAGCTCATCTACATTCTTTTTACATGTATCTGGAGGTTTATGAACATTTAACCCCTTTTAAGATTTAATGTTTGAGAGAAGAGAGAAAGAGAGAGGAGAGATGAGAGAGAGAGAGAGAGGAGAGAGAGGAGGAGAGAGAGAGGGAGAGAGGAGAGAGAGAGAGAGAGAGAGAGAGAAGAGAGAGAGAGAGAGAGAGAGAGAGAGAGAGAGAGAGAGAGAGAGAGAGAGAGAGAGAGAGAGAGAGAGAGAGAGAGAGAGAGAGAGAGAGAGAGAGAGAGAGAGAGAGAGAGAGAGAGAGAGAGAGAGAGAGAGAGAGAGAGAGAATGAACTAGTGACACAGTCATTATGTGGTGTGTGCTGTAACCACTCAGCTACCAAGGTGCTCCATTTAACCCCATTTGCTCTTCTCTGTCAGCGACAAGAATAGAAGCCAATAGACAGCAGATATGTTGCCACTCTGGCTGCACATTATCACTTGAGCATGTTCAGCTCTGAAGCCTGTACAGCTAGAAAACAGCTAATACTGTATGTGAAGCTACAGATAACAGCTTGTATACTGGATTGATTTCTTTAAGGACATGTGGAGAGACTGGACTGTCAGTGAGATACACACAGAGAAAGTTGTTCATATGAGTTGAGATGTTTTATTATAAAGTTATTAGATGTGAAATTAAGTTTACGGCTTAAGTTTCAAGGGATTCTTTATTTTTCTAAAAAGCTTTCTGTAATTCACTTTGCTTTAAAATGCCAAATTTGTCTTATTCTTTTTTATTCATATTGTATTTATTGTATTATTGATTTGAATCCCATAAATTAAGCATAAATACTAATAAATGAATAGTACTGTATTTATGTGACAGTCTACATTCTAGCCACTACACACAGATGCTGATGGAACTACAATGCTACTTCAAGCTACTGATAAATAACACATTATGATGTTCTGGACCTTACCTTGAACACATTTTAATTGAATACTGTATATACAGTACTAATACTTTAGGTCATCCTATAGAAAATCAATGATAAAGCTGCAGTGCTGTTGATGAAGCTTCACAGTTTGAGGCAGTTAACTTGGCTCTGCATCTTTTAGTACAGTTTGTGTGTAATAATCTCAGAGGATGCAGACATGTCCTTGAATTAAAGATAGCAGTGCTACAGTACCTGCACTATATTGTGCAGATTATTAATCTATATATATATATATATATATATATATATATATATATATATATATATATATATATATATATATATATATGCACGCACACACATACACAACATCAGAGTCTGCAGTGTTCCCAGATCTAAGCACTTAACTTGCTAAACAGTGTTACTATGTAAATGACAGACAGTCTGTGACCTGACACTCATACATTTGTCCTCTCTTAACTTCCCGCTGCCATCTGCTGGTCTTGCTAAATGAAATACTGAAGACTAAAGATAACACTGTAGGCAGATCTCTCTTATGTTGTAATCCTGTAATCTACATCTCTGTTGTCTCAGATCTTAAAAAGTCTCTCTGCAATCATCTAAGATTCATGATTTCTTTCAGTTAAGACATGCATGTCACCGTCTTCTAACATGTGTTACATCTGTCCTTCCATTTCTCCTCTCAGCTGGCTCACACACTCTCACCTCATATCCTATGCCCTTCTCTCCACAAAGGAAGTGCTTTCACCCCTCTGCTGTGTCCTCAGGTTGTGGTGCAGTGAGCATTTGCATGCCACACTGTATTATTATGTAAACAAACAGGAAACCTTTGGAGGTGGCTGGTGCTGGGTGTGTACCCTGGAGACCATTTCCAGCTCAATACAGTGAAAGCTGTGAGGTAGGCTTTGCAAGCTTTGACTTTAAATACAAATAAATACTAATGTTAGAGTTGAAATAATCAAGTTCTTGCTGATTAGATACAACATACTGTTAACTGAATAAGAGGAAACTATGGATTAAGTGTTGTGGAAGCCAATGTCACGCTTTGAAAAATCTTTTTTTGGGAGACTTTTTGCCTTTTATTTTGATAGTATGTGACAGAGAACAGGGAGAGAGGGAAGACCTGCAGCATACGTCCATCGGTGGAATTGAACCAGGGACGTTGCCATGTGGCACACGCAGTAACCTCTCGACTACCAAGGAACTCTGAAACAGCTTTATCAAAATAAAAGTCCTGCATTCAAAAAGTGTTACAGTGAATACTTAATCAGTTAAATGTAATTCAAATGTCATCAGATATTATTTTTAACTGTTTCTAATGTCTGAGGAAGACACCTGTGTGTGTGTGTGTGTGTGTGTGTGTACATATCTGTTTGTTCCTTGTGTATCTCTTGAAAAGTTCATCTGATCTATTCCGTATTGGTTGGTACATTTGTCAGCATGGGCAGGGCTGATACAGACAGCAGTGGAGAGGAGACAATAACTAAACTCTTTACCTTGTGTTACTTTAAGTGCAATAACAGTTTTGTGAATAAAAAGCCAAGAAGAAGAATGTATCAATAGTAATCCTTACAATAGATGGACAGACTCCAGATGATGTAAAGAGTGGTTTGTGTCACAGTGAAATGAATAATAGAGCAGAAAATGAAACAATAGAGGTTTTTCTGTTGTCACATGATATATATCATCATATTGCATGTGATCAGCCTCTGCAGCAGACACACAGCTCTCTGTTTAACATGCAGTGGAGTTCAAACCAACAAAGTGCTTGCAGCTGATCATCAGGAGTGTTTTTAGATGTAATTATTGTGATCTACCAGCACAAATCTCTCCTCAGATACAGATGTTACAGCTGTTGCTCTGTCTCTATTTAACTGCAGTTAATCTAAATTTAAACTTGAAGTAATTGTATTCAAGTCAATAAATGACAATATAAAAATGCATCACATTTTAAATACAGAAAAAACCCCAAACTCTATCTGTTAAGTTTCCAGCTGCCTTACCAGCCTCTGGTTGAAGACCAATGTAACGCAGCCACCTGAAGTCCAGAGCTTTGAAGGCCGAGAGGACAAACAGGGACTGAGCTTCATACTGCTCAGTCTTCTGGATGGCTCCCTCTGGATAAGTGATCCTCATAGTGGTCTTAGATCCCACGTCCTTCTCAAAGCCTTTCACTGGGGCCTCGTTCAACCTGCAACATACCATCAATCCATCACAAAACACACCATCCAAAGCCATATCAGACACACTGTCCAAACCAATAGGAGAGATTATTATGTTGAAGGAGCCCATGTTGTTTTCCTTCATTTCAAACTGAGGAGGTGAGTCAATTCTACACAGACATGACTCAGTGCCTCGTCCCTCCCTGGATCCCCATACCGACCTCTTTGCTGAGTGGGGGTCTGCCAACATGGCACTGACCACTTTAAACACTATGACAAATGGAGGCCATTTCTATAACTACATTATTTCTATAACTAACTACATGACGGCCTGGAGTAAGTCTCTACAACTCATCACACATGGACAAAAAACCCCTTTTCTTATTTTCCCAGACCAGAGTCATAAAACTCTCACATTCCTACTCTGCAAATCTGAGCCAAATCTGAATTTGTGTGAATTTAATGTCCAATCATGATCAATCACATAATGTTTGTCATAGAAATACATAAATAATGGTATAACTTTGATAGCTGTTTGGTAATCTACTGATTTGATTGTATTTTACAACATGTAAGTTAATGAATGTTTATATAGTAACTCTACAATGATATTTTAATATCAACTAATCATATTTTAATAGTTACATTAAATTCACAGTCATACTGAATTAATGAATTTTCTGGAGTAGGAGTGTAAATATATAATGTGTAAAAAATGTCATTATGAAAGGAACCATATTTAACTTGTATATTATGAAGTAAAAGCTATGTTGAATTTATATTTGAAATCATGTGTCTAAAGTTGAATCCAATCACATAACTGTTGCTTCAAACTTGTATTTCACTACTAGACGTGTAGATGGTTTGAAGATGGCTGAGTTCATGAAAGCTGATCATTTTAATGTTAAGTATGTTGATAGGAATTATGAATGAATGTATAATGCTGAACGGTTATTAAGTACAATGTGGTATTCAAACATAGTGACTCTCTAGCGTGAATTTCATGAACTCACAAATTAATTCTTCAGTGTCGAAAATGTATCTCAAGCCAAAGGCAAGGAAGAGGAGACAAACCTGGAGTAAAAAGTGTGAACAGTGTCTATAACGTACCTGACCACCACATCAAACTCATCAATCCTCTGGCCCAGAGAGCG